>NC_141763.1:96194348-96498848 GCF_982258835.1 Parasteatoda tepidariorum | reverse complement strand
CATGACCGTTAATGCCGAAGAAACGGGCAATCATTTGTTTCGATGTGCTTCTTCCTCGAACAACTTTTGTTGGTTTTGCCTCGTCTTGGAAGACCCATACAGTTGATTGCTGTTTTGTTTCCGGCTCATATGCATAGATCCATGATTCGTCACCTGTGTAGATGTTATACACAGCCTTTGATGTACCTTGAACGTATTTTTCCAACATTTCCTTGCACCAATCGACACGAGCCTTTTTTTGAGCGTTTGTCAGATTATGCGGGATCCAACGCGAAAAATTTTTTTTTTACCCTCAAATGTTCATGCAATATTTTATTGATGCTAGTCATACTAATGTCCAAAGACGCCTCTATCTCACGGTATGTCACATGACGATCTTGCTTTATCAGTTCACGCACAGCATCGATCTTTTCTGGCACAACAACGGACCTGCACGGGATTCGTCCTGGATCGAACATCGACCACGATTAAATTCGTTATACCAATTTT
Organism: Parasteatoda tepidariorum; assembly: GCF_982258835.1. Classification (NCBI taxonomy): domain Eukaryota; kingdom Metazoa; phylum Arthropoda; class Arachnida; order Araneae; family Theridiidae; genus Parasteatoda; species Parasteatoda tepidariorum. The sequence goes on along the minus strand of NC_141763.1, from coordinate 96,498,359 downwards.
TTACAGTGCTGTAGGATGGCGCTTTATCGCTGAATAAAGAATTAAGTTCATCGAAGCACTCTTGTTTTGACAATCCACGTCGAAAGCTATGAAAAATAATGGCGCGAAAATGTTCACGATTCAATTCCATTTTTTGAAAGAGAAGAACTTTTCAATTTACTGTCAACAACAGAAATGAAGCTATAATGGTAAATCGTCTGCTGAATTTATGTTAAAAAATATCAAATTTTCGATTACAATCGTCTGCGGTCGCCTAGCAGCACTTACTGTTGCCAAGGCCAGAAATATAAATAGCAACCCTCGTATCAATTCCCTTAAGTGACACATTTTAAATTCTTTCAAAAATATTTCAATTCTTTTACTATATATATTTTACTAAGCACAAAGACAGGCACGAAGCCAAGTAGAACACAGGCAAACTAATTATGCACCAAAGCTGCCCGGAACACAAAATAAAAATATACCAAGGACAATAAAATACATAAACATATAATAAATCTAAGTTAAGTAAAAGACATAGTCGAGAAAATATAATATTTCAACAAATTTGATATGCGATAACGGAGCTGGATTTAATTAACTTAACATTTTAACTTATACGGTGAAACTTAGCTCAACTTCAATGCGCCATTTTGCTTATAAACAACCAGTTGGCGATTACATCATAGGTCACATATGTGGGTATTCATAATCTTCTTCTTGAAGTGCAAGTACCTATTTATGAAAGTAACGTTCTCCTAAGTAGTAAAGTTATAATATGAATTTCACCGGAACTTATAAGCTTTTCCCGGTGCATGTTGTCCAGTTCCTGTACAGCAGAGGTCGCCAAAGTGGTCTATATAGACCCCCAGGGGTCTATTTAACATAAGTGGGGGTCGATCTGAGCCAGGGGGTCGATCCGAACCGGAAGGGTCGATTGGTCAAAGGATTATCAGTATTTTTCAGATATGTGACAATTAGAAATAAAAGAAGAAGACTTGGAAATATATATAGGTAATCTTCAAAAATTGAGCGACGATTTTAAACTGCGTTTTGTTGATTTGGAAAACATTGACATCCCTGATTGGATTATTGTGCCATTTTCTGCTCAAATTAAAAACGTGGACATCAACCTGCAAGATGAGCTTGCTGAATTATTATGGGGATTTGAAGCAAAGACGCTTTTTAAAAATTTATCAATAAGCAAATTTTGGACAAATATAAATATAAATATAATGCAAAAATATGTAAAACTTTACGAAATAGCTCAGCCATTTATGATAGCATTTCCAAGTTCCTATATGGTTGAAGCCGGTTTCAGTCACGTAAATTCAATCTTAACTAAGAATAGAAATAAATTAAATGTGGGGTTTCGAGGGGATTTAAGATTAAAATTGACCAATTTTGAACCCAATATAACAAACCTTGCAAAAAAAAAAAAAAAAAAAAAAAAAAAAAAAAAAAAAAACTCCAGGCATTGATTAAGAAGCAATAAATCCGTAGTTACTTTACTTGTTATTTCTACTTACTTATAATTACTTATTATTTCATAAATATTAAGGTATTTATATTTCAACATTAATATATTTTTCATAAAACTATTGTTACACTATGTACTATAACTTTAATAAATGTTCAAAATCATAAAATAAATGTACAAACACAGTATCTAATACAGTTTTATTTTAATTAGCAGAAAATTACTTTTATGGGGGTCGAAGGGGATTTCGAAAAATTATGTAGGGGTCGATGATCAAAAAAGTTTGGCAACCCCTGCTGTACAGAATTGAACTATCGCTTAACTATTTTAGGAATGAAAAAAAATATTTAACAACAGTGTAAAAAACCTTATGTTTTGTTATGAAATTTTCTACCAACAAAGTTCAGCAAAGTATATCTTATTTTATACATTATGCTGAAAGAAAAAAAAAAACGATTATCTATACAGAGTTCTGAGGCATACATTAATACAGTCTTGGTCTCCCTTTTGCATCGATGGCAGCCTGATCACTTTCAGAGTGATTTTCTACTAGTTTTCTAGTTGATTTTTGGAATTTACTTCCAGGCGCCTGTTCTGTATAAAGAGAAAACAGTTAATAAATTGCAGTTTTATTTTTAGAATATATATCAAAACTTTTGCCATATGCATTAAAATTTCAAAAAACCGAAAATTTGAAAAAAATTATGCTTTATTACAGTAAGTTTTTAGTTTCAAAGTTCCTGGACAGAATATTATTTAAAACAAATTATGCGTAAGTTATTTTAGATCGTTAAAAAATTTTTTTTTTGTTTTTAATAGATCATTTGTTTTGGTTAAAAACTAATAGTTTTTTTTAATCTAAAAGTTCTAATTTTTTGATTAATTCACATTTAAGTACTTTATTAATAGCAGTATCTGAATTAAAAATTATTGATCAATTTTACATAACATCTTTCACTTTATCGTAAATGATATAATTAAAAATGTATAAAAAATATTTTTTAGTAAAGTTTATGAAATAGCTACAAAAGTGGCAGCAAATTTCTTTAAAGTACACGTGGTTTGTTATTCCTCCTGCTTTCCTCATTTTCAATGAAAAACCCTTTTTAGTTATTGTCACTTTTGTACCCTATATTCCAATACAGGGGCCTCCATCAGGGGGGAAGGTGGGCGCACGATGCGCCCACTTAAAGCTTGGGGGGGGGGGAATTTTTACACTAAATAAAACGAATAGTTTTTTTTTGAGGGGGGGGGGGATTTAGAATTTGTCCAAGAATGCGCCCAAGAGTTTGGGAGGGATGAGGGCCACTGTTCCAATAAATTGATTTGAATGAGTGATTGTGATTCGAATAATGATCCAAATCATTCGACAGTAATCTGAATTACTTGATTAAAACAATAATTTGAATTCACTTGGCTTGAATAGTGATTTGAATAACTTCACTTGATTTGAATCAGTTATCTAACCCTGTAGTTCAAATGATTCGAACTGTTGCGCAACTACTCTCTTAAAGTGAAAGAGTGATTTCCCCTACTCAAAAAAAAAGATTTTTAAACTCAACTTGAGTGAAATACACGGTTATTTGAGCGATATTCTTGCTTTGCGTTCACTCAAACTTGAGTGGTATTTATTTAAGCAATATTTGAGTGTTCTTCGCACAAACTTGAGTGATTTATTTATTTAATTGTGTGCGAGCATTAAGCTGGACTTTCTATTGTTTTATTTTAAAAAGCAAACGATAATAAATCTAAATAAAATTGTTTTGTTCTGTGATCTAAATTCGCTATCGCAACGAATTATAGGGGGCGTTGTTGTATGCGACGAATACCTGCGATTTCGATAGGAACAGCCATTCAGTTACTCTGGAATCGTCTTTAATGTAGCGTGTAGCATTGTAACATTCCTTCTTTATTGTGACTTATCAACTTTAAAAAGAAAAATGTTTGATATTCTTTCTTATATAAACGAAAACAAAATGGTATGTCTTTTTCTTTTTTTTTAGAAAAGGAACATCCAGAACACATCGGAAAAATATTTGTAAATAAACAGAAGAAAAAAAACATGTATCTTCTTATTAGAGTTAAAACGTAATGCTTGAGAAATAGTTTCACAAAATTTAATGATGTAACATGAAAGGCCTATTTAAACTTTACATTCTGTGGTTTTAAATCATATTACTTCAAACATTAAAATATGCAAGAAGTATACATAAGCCTCATAATTTTATATAATTTAATTTTGTAAAAGGAGTTTTTTGACAAAAATTTTTATCAGAAAATTTTAAGTTTCAATAAAAATCATTATTTAGAAACTAAAAAACGTAAAATAAAAAATGCTTGCGAAACAAAAAAATTCTAAAAATTCCTTACATTAAAATAAAAAACTTTCATGCTTTTTTTTTATTCATAATCGGACGTAGAAAACCATTCTATAGAAAAAAAACTATCATGAAATAAGGAAAAAAAATTATTTTCAAGTAAAAATTTTTATTTTATAAATTATAACACTTACTTGCTTTATAATTCCGGAGAATTCCAAAATGATATGTTCTTCGATTTTCGGCACCATTTTTAGTGCTACGAAAATGCGTCTTTGGGATTTGCGAAAAATAGAACTAGATGCAATTTTAGTTTTTCAAGAGCGAAATATTCTACAAAAAAAAAAAAAAAAAATTACCAATTCTCATGACATGAAGCTTTATTACGGCAAACGCACGTTTTGGAAATTTAATTTCATTTGTAATCTTATTTATTAGATTTCATATGGCGTCAGCATCAGGTGAAAGAAGATCGAGATTGTTTTGAATCTATGTTAAACTCTATATCGGCCGATTTTCCACCGAAATCCGATTAACTACTTTGATTTTAAATAAAGTGTTTAGAATTTTGAAAGTGTTTTGATTTTAAATAAAGTGTTTCATTTTAAATAAAGTGTTCATTTTATGATTTGTCGAAAAAATTTTAGGTGTAGATTGACGGCACATAAAAACCGCCAAATCTGTAGTTGCGGTGGCGTTAATACGCAAATACTGAATTTTTATTCCATACTTTTCTGGGTCATATTACTTCAAACATTAGAATATGCGAGAAGTATACATAAACACATAATGTTATACCATTTAATTTTTAAAAACAATTATTTTAGTTAACAACAATTTTTATCAAAAAGTTATAAAATAAAAAACGCAAAAAAAAAAAAAAATTCTTAGGATAAAAAAACGATTTTAAAAATTCCTCATATTGAAATAAAAAAACTTCCATATTGTTTCTTTTTTCTTATAATTCTTAATCAGGCGTAAAAAACCATTCTGTAGAGAACTGTCATCAAATAAGAAAAGAAAAATTATTTACAAGCAAATCTTTTATTATAAAAATCATAACACTTACCTGATTTATAAATCTGGAGATTTCCAAAACGGAATGTTCTTCGTTTGAAAATTTTAGTTTCAAATAATATATACATAGATTATCCCTTCATTACTTTTAGATAACATACCACACATCAAAATTTTATAATTGTATGTCTCGATATGAATTTCAATAACAGAATAGCTGAATTCTGGTTGAAATTATTCTTTCAAAACTAAAAAACACTTACCAAGAAAATGACAAAAATTTATTAATAATCAGCACAAATGATACTATTTCAAGTAATTCGGATGATTCTTTATTGTTGTTTTCCGAATTATATAGATACAGAAATATTATTCTATAATGAAGAAGAATATTCTATAACTATTACAGTTCTGCACGTTCTGAATTCACATTTATTCATTGGAGTGAAGAAATTAATGTTGACTTCACTTTAATTTGTATTTCATAATTTTTTTCTACTACCGGTTGAAAAGCTTGTGAATTCTGTGACTTACAAATTTCGACACAATATTAAATTATTTAATTTTAAATTAAATATTGCAAACTTTGAAGCACATAGGTCGAATAATATTTCCAGAAATATAAAACTTTAAAAGTTTAGTATTTTTAAATTTTTACATAATATTATTAGATTTTTTTTATTCACTATACACTCACTCACATTATCGCTTATTTTTGATATGAATACTATTTCAGTTATAAGCAGAATTATTTTTCACTACTATGTACGTTAAAAATTAAATATACAGTGAAACCTCTCGGTAAGGGCCACCTGTCGTTCCATTGAAAATTGGCCTTTATGAGGGGTGGCCCTTAAATGGGGGTGACCAAAAAATAAAATGAGGAAATCAAAATTTATGTAGAAAAAAACTGTTTAATAACACTTTAAGTTTTTATACATGTTTAAAAAAATTCCAATTGAAGTTTGTTTACTTTTTAAAATTTTTTCGCAAACAATTTCAGTTTCTAATGATTCCTTAACTCTATAAAACAAATTAGTAGTTAAATTCGCATCATTTATTAATGGCTTGGATTGGGATATCAGTTTATTTACTTCTATTAGCGTTTCTTGGTTTGATAAATATGGCACGGGGGACTCATTCTCATTATCTGAATCAGACTGAACTCCTGAAAAAATTGAACAAATAAGTTTTAAAAAAATATGTATTGTATTTTTTTAAAACTTAAAACAATATAATTTTTGAGAAATTTTTTTTAAAAAAAATGACCTTTATTGGAGGTAGTCAGGAAAATGTGGCCCTCTAATGGGAGGAAAATTAACATTATGTCTATGGGGAAAATTTTCGTTCCTCAAAATATTGGCCCTTAATAGAGGTGGCCCTTAAGTAGAGGTGGCCTTTAGGAGAAGTTTCACTGTAGTTCTATATCGATTTATAGAAAATTAATATTATTCAAAATAAAAAATACTATTTAAACTATATTATATGAAATTACATTATTTCATCTCTTCTGTTAATATCTCTTTATGATATCAATCAATATTATTTTACATTACGATATTATCTCATGTTATGATATAATTTCATCTCTTCTCGTCAATCGTCTCATATGAGTTAAAAGCAATGAAAACGCATTGACAATCATATAAATTAATGATGTTTTTGAAAAATATTTTCAGTTAGTACATAGAATGACCAATAAACTGTAACTGTATCCAGAGGTTATCATCTTTGAACCGAATAGTTTAATTTAAATTCCACTATAATCCAATTGTCATGCCTCCACGTTGTTATGACGCTCAGATCAAGGGTAGATGAAATTTGCATATATATGTAGTGAGTATAAATATGTGGGGCGTCCGTGATTAGGAGACGTTTTTTTTTCTTCTGGTAAGAGCCCAGCACTCCGAGATATTATTGTTTAACAATATTAAACAAATTTTTCAGTTTTAGTTTTGAATATTAAAAGTTTAGTAAAATGTGGCTGAGTGCATTTATAGTAGCATCATTAGTTAGTACAGCTTTAAGTAAGAACGTAATTGTTGTACCCATGGAATCTATGTATCCGGACGATGATTATAACCACAGTAAGTAAATTCAAGAAATTTGAATGTAAACCATATTTATTGCATGATTATTAGGTCAAAAATATTTAAATTATAGTTATGCAGATGCTTAAACTAGCTTTTGTATGAATGATACAAGTTAATTTGTGAAAATTTAAGATAATTATCATGTTGATTAAATTTATAGCAATAATATGAGTTAGTATACACAATGCATTTCAAAACTTCAAAGCAACTACAGTTATAAACACGCGTTTTCATAAAGATGAAGATGTCCCGCAGTGGACTGATCGTTAAGACACGGTTCCCAGCAGATCACCGAAGTCAAGCATCACTGGCTGCGGTCAGTGTGCGGGTGGGTGACCACTTGGATCAGTCTGCGTAGGGACCGAGGGTGTGCGGTATGGGTCCTCGTTAAACTGTTCTACCGTAAAGTGCTCGACTTCGCGTGCAGGTCGTCGGGCTACCGAAGTGGGGGTGCCATCCCCTCTGCAGAGGATCAAAATTGTGATGACATGTCTTCGGATCATCTTCAGGGGTGTTTCCTAGACAGTCGCCAATAGCCCATCGTGCAGCTCTTGTGCGACGTAAATTAACTAAAACAACTACAACATCATGAAGATGAGAACAAAATGAAAGTATAATAAATTCATCTAATTAATTTATTTTCTGAACATTGCATAATTTTAAGGTTTTAAAACTCATTTTGGGGCAAAAATTAAAGTTAAGTTTCTTTCAAAATTAAAAGAAGTCTACTATTTATTGGAGACACAATTGATGTTTTTTTTACAATGTTTCACTAATTAATAATTTTTAGCTAGTTTTATTTATTTATTACATTTTTTTAAATTAAATAAAGTAATTTTTTTTTTACACTGAACTTTGCTGATCTGGTTTGATGCACTAATCTTCAATTCATTTTTGATTTGTTTCAATCATCTTTGAATAATTTATTTTATTTTTCAGTTCAAAATCATATTGAAAACATAAAACAGTTGTGATCAAACTTAAATATCGAAATTTGAACTTTAAAAAACTCGAACATTAAAGTATTCTAAAAAAGTCGAGGGTTTAAACAAAAAAAAATTTAAGCCCCTCCCATGCTTATGGTAGTTTGAAAGTGTAAATCACAATTATAACATACAAAATTATTTAGTTTAAATATAAAACTATCTTTTCAAATACGACCATATAAGATTTCAATGACATTTAAGTTACATCACATTACAATTTGAAGAATTTACCAATTGAAGGATTTTCTAGAAAACAAAATACATTTACGATCATCTATGTGATTGCAAGAGTTAATATCCCAATTAAAGTCAATAAAAAACTGAAGTGTTGAAATCGAAGAAGATTATGACCAGCAAATACTTGAAGAGTAGGACTTATTTATTTTAATGTTGAGATTTAAGCAAACCGTTAAAATTCAGTTTACAAAAAAAACTTTGTTTTCACCACATGTCGCCCAACAAATATTACCAAAACTGAGACCTGAAAGCGAAAAACTCCGCATAAACATAATCTTAATTCAGACTATCAAATATTCAATTTTTTTGCAAAAAAACTTTTCAAAAAAATAAATATTTACAAGAAACTACGCTGTGTCTAAAAACAAATACGGAATAAAATAAAATTTTTGGGGTAATAGAAGATGGGCAACTAGAGCAGAGAAGGGGAGCTATTTTTGATTTTTGCTAGTCAAATTACAATTTTTTAAATATTCTAAGTGCTCTATTTTCTATTTCTTTTCCTGAAAAAAAAAATCTGCAAACCACTGCTTAATAATTGAGTTATAGATTTACATTATTTGACCACATTTACTCTTTAGTTATTATAAAATAATTTGCAAGCCACTGCTTAGAATTTGAAAAACAAATTTACTTTGTTTGTAATAATTTGCAAACCACTGCTTAGAACTCGAACTATATATTTACATTGTTTGACTACCTTTACTCTCAAAAGTTATTATGAAATAATTTGCAAAATATTGCTTAATATTCGAGTTATAGATTTACATTGTTGACTACATTTACTGCTTAGTTATTGACTTGCTTTATAAATGAAACAAGGCGGCTTCTTCCAATTGATTTATGGAATATTTGATGGGAAAAAATGCTCCCAACAAAGTGCAAAAAAAAAAATAATAATAATTCTACAATTATTATTTTTTACTTAACTTAATTACCTGTCCCAAGAAACTGAAACAAATACAATGATTCTACTCTGACATTAACCAAAAAATATTAATACAGTCAAACCCCGCTATAGTGAACCTTCAAGGGACCGAAATTTCAGTTCACTATAACCGGGTGTTCACTATATCCGCAACACAGGCAATTTAACTAATGGTTCCCAAACTCCTCTCTTTTATTACACATTATTCAAATAAATGACTGAAAAATATTATGTAGTAGCAAAAAATGTTTTATTTTTCATTACTCTTCGTCTTCCGTACAAAAAAAATTAGTAATCTTTAGCTGATGAGCAATCCTCAACATCAGATATGGAAACACTTCCCGACTCTCAGATAATTTTTCCTGAATTTATGTTATTCCGTTTTTTAAACCTGTCTAACCAGCCATTCGAGCACATGAAAGTAGTCTCATAAAATCACTTAGCAAATTTATCCACATTTGTCCAGATTGCGGCTTCTTCGAATGGTGAACCACTTCAGTAATGCTTCTTCAACATCCTTGTGATCTGCTTTTCTCAACTTTTTTCTGCCATCTAAATTTTTTTCATGAGCAGAAATTATTAATTGCTTATTTTTCCATATGTTACAAACTTCAGATTTGGATAGTTTATATTCCCTGAAAATATCAACAAAAAAAAATGAAGAAAAAAATCAGTCGAAGACAGAAAAAAGTTCATTATATCCAACTTCCTCACTTTTTTGGTTTACTATATCCACAAAAAATAACATTATGCGTGTATAGCAAGGCACGGGACCGAACATTTGGTTCACTATATCCGGGAGTTCACTATAAGCCGTGTTCACGATAGCGGGGTTTGACTGTATTATATTTTCATCTTAAATAAAAAACTCTCATTGCTTTTCAATTTTCTTCTTAACATTTCTCAGAAAATGTTTGGAATTTCATACTTTTTCACTTAATACCTTTTTTGGAAATAGAAATAATGGTGGTTCCTTTTTTTACTTTTTTAATATATAAAAATGCCATAACATCTTACCAATAAACCGATGCTTAAGGTTATCGCTAAGGAATGAAAACAAATATTTATCTCTCTGTCACATGAGAAAATAATTTCGAAAAGAATAATTCTGTAATCTGTTAAAGACCGATGAAAAGAGTGGGGGGGGGGGGAATGTTTCCTCTGGCACAACAGCTTAGAAGGCTTACTGCATGCGCAAATGAACGGAAAATTTTTCTGTTAAATCTAATTTCATTTAAAAATTCACCTGAAATTATTATTTCAATTAAATGCGTTGAAAATTGCAGTTTAATATCATGGATAGTGCATGAATATACTGTAATAGAAAGTTCCGGATATTTTAAAAAACAATTACAAAGCTGAAAAAAACATACAAAATGATATCTCCCGAAGCTGAAAATACATGCAACAAGTCCACTCCCACGTGAACAAAAGAGTTTCATCCTTTTCCCACTTCCTCAAAATCAAAACAGAAAACCAGTACACGTGTAATTCACGTGGTCAATCCCTTCGAAAAATCTGACCACGTGCAGTTGCTTACGTATTTAAATACCCCAGATCAAATAAAATAATAATAATAAATTTAGATTTGAAGGGGCATTTTGAAGATTTATCCTCTGAGAGACATTACTCGAAATTATAAAGACTCAACTACCACTTTTTAAAGTTACTTAAAAATTCAAAATAAAACGTTCCAAATTAAAATCACGTGCTTGGGATCATGAGCTGCTGGTGTCGGAAAGTCACTTCATATCGGCATACCATGCGCCATGAAACGAAAATCGTTTGATCACGAGCTGATGGCGTCGGAAAGAGTCCTTCATATTGGCATACCATGTGCCATGAAGTCAAAATCGTGTGATCATGAGCTGATGGCGTCGGAAAGAGTCACTTCACCTAGGGATTCCATGCTCCATGAAGGGAAAGTCGTGTGATCATGAGCTGCTGGTATCGGAAAAAGTCACTTCATATTGGAATACCATGCGCCATGAAGGGAAAGTCGTGTGATCATGAGCTCATGGTGTCGGAAAGAGTCACTTCACCTAGGGATACCATGCTCCATGAAGGGAAAGTCGTGTGATCATGAGCTGCTGGTATCGGAAAAAGTCACTTCATATTGGAATACCATGCGCCATGAAGGAAAACTCGTGTGATCATGAGCTGATGATGTCGGAAAGAGTCACTTCATATAAGAATACCATGCGCCATGAAGGGAAAGTCGTGTGATCATGAGCTGATGGTGTCGGAAAGAGTCCCTTCATATAGGAATACCATGTGCCATGCAGGGAAAGTCGCGTGATCATGAGCTGATGGTGTCGGAACGAGTCCCTTCATATAGGAATACCATGCGCCATGAAGGGAAAGTTGTGTGATCATGAGCTGATGGCGTCGGAAAGAGTCACTTCATATTGGGATACCATGCGCCATGAAGAGATATTCATGTGATAAGGAGCTGATGGTGCCGGAAGGAGTCCCTTCATGTGGGATACCATGCTCCATGAAAAGATAATTGCGTCATCGAGGTCTTAAAAGATTTAATGCTGCATGCAAGGAAAGTTATAAAGCAACAAATATGAAAATTCTTATTTTTTTCAACAACGTTTTCGTAACACAGCTATGCATTTTCGCATTTATTATTTAACAATCACTTTCATACTTTTATTATGTAGTATATCCGGATGTATCACAAGATGTAATCAATATGATATATTGTATTGTAGATAATTTCATTTTATTCAAAAGACCTCCATTTTTCAAAACAATGTTGCAATTTATTAAACAATGTACAATATGAATGTTTGATTCATAGAAATAATGACTTTTTGAAAAACAATTTAATGAAATACAAATGAAAAAAGAGAAAGTCTTACTCCAAATGGTAAATTATGTCATTTCTTTTCTCCAGTAAATTTCACGACAAAATGTTTGTGAATGTCTGGTTCAAAAAATGGATGTAATATATATTTTAACAATGTAAATAACAGCTAAAAAGATGTATAATTAGATGTTGAACTCATCAAAAAAAATCTTCAAGCCATTAGAAATTAAAGAGAAAAAAAATTGGGTAGAAATCATGCCTTTTTTAATGCTTTTTAAAGACACGAGCATTGTCAAATAAATAGCTTACACTTTTTTTTCCACACCAAATAGCATGGCTACTGTCTGCTACTAGTTTTATGCTATTTCTGATAAATAGCAGATGTAGTGCAGTCATAACTGTTGGGTCTCGGTTTTGTCCAATTCACCCCTATCTGTTGAATATCAAATTCTGCCATTCAATATCATGTGATTCCGAAATTGTGCCTTTACATAGTCTAACATATATGAATATTGAAATTTTATTGATGAAATACTTTAATTCAATCCATATTGTCTTATTCAAGATTAATATATTTTCTCTTTTACAAAATTACTTCAGATAGATTCAGTCCTGACTTAAATCATTCTAGCCAAGCTTCATTTTTTTTTTTTTTTTTACAAAGTTGCATCCCATAGAGTCAGTCCTGGACTCTAGTCAAGCAACATTTTATTTATTTTTAGTAAACATACTTTGCCAAATCTAATCCGAGCCTTACTCTAAACTTGCTTAAAACAGTTCATTTTTGTAGCAAAATTATTAATTGGTAGTCCAAAAATAGTAATTTATTTTTAAAACAAAGCTTAAAAAAACTGGTAATTCTAATAAATTTAAAGTCATTTCTGAATTGTTACATCGAGAACTTTGGAACCGGAATCGAAGACAATTTTACTGGAATTGGAAAGGTTTGCTTGATTGATATGGATTAAATACTATTAATGCATGGAATTTGTGCATTTCTCAACAAATAATTATAAATTATTCAGTATATATTTTATCTATATATTTATTATCTTTTGATTCACGAATCCCTATTTAGCTGTATTCAAAGTTAATTAAAATTATAATGCAAATGTACAATTTGTACTAGTTTTCTAGTTCAAGATTATAAGATGTTTATATGTATAGATGCGAGTAATACAGGATTAGGCTAAGTGATTCATCCAGTTTCAAAAGATTGTTTATTTAAGAACTGACCATGAGCAATCGATGCATGACAAGATGCATTGATTCACCAAGTCTTTGGTACAATCTTTATTATGAGCACTTTTAGTTACCCAATCCCAATCAATGTATTACTTGTGCAGTGTTTCTCAACACAATTTACTCAAAGGATCGATTGAATATTTTAGTGCTTTTATAGTACACCAATAAAGTTAGGCATTTTTAAAATATTTTTAAGCATTTACTTCGGTTTTTGTAAAATATATTTACCAAAAGCTATTTTCTTTACACATGAAATAGCAATTAGTCTGAATCGTGCAACGTTTGAACTATGTGGATTGTCATAAAATTCAATAAAACAAGTTATCATAGAATTAATTTTTTTTTTAAATTTAAGGTATTTTGTATTAATAAATGAATCTTTAAAATATATAAAACTATTATGTTAGAATTCAAAATTTAACTGTTAACATTACTGTTTCAATCATTTAAAAATAGAATTACTTAATTAAAAATAAATTTTTTTATTTTCAAAGTTTTTCTAAACCCAAAATTTATGGGGAAAGGCAATATAAATTAGGTTTAAAACATTTCTGTATCTTTAATTCAAGTATATACCAGAAAAGGTTACATAATATAGATTGAAAAAAAATTGTTTTTTGAATGCAGTTTCAAGTGTATTTTATTTTTCAAAAAGCTTGCTCCAATCGCGTTACTGCCTCGAGAATAAATCCAGATTTTTAGAGCTTGCTTCTAACATATAAACATTACTGCTAGGACCATCCATATGCTAAACCATTGTTAAAATAAATTGCTCTATACTGTTCAAATATTTTAAATGTATGCACAAACATTTCAGTTTCAAAATCTAATTTATTGGCCCAAATTTCTAAAACTGTCATCATTATAATTTACACTTTCGAACTTCTAAATCAGAAGCTGCTCTGAAACCAATTAAATTTCGACCTCATTTTAAAATTATAAACAGTTATGTCTTGAAATCAATAAAATAAATTATTCTAAATTGCTTAAAATTTCTAAACTGTTCCTCCAAAATCAATGTAATTTGTTTGCTGAGTTCTAAAACTTGATATTGTACCAAATTCAATAAAATTAATTGCTTCAAATTTTTATAACTGTTAGTGCTTCAAAACCAAATTCCTTGAAATTGTTTAAGTTTTAAAATGGTTGCTCAAAATGTGTAAACATTGCTGTTACGAAATTATTATAATTGCTCCATATTTCAAAAACTGTCTGTGCTTTAAAATCTATGTAATTTGTTGTTCTAAATTTTTAAAACTGATATGCAAATGTTTGTTACGATAAATAATTTTAAAGAAAATGTGTTTGTGTATTTTATTAGTCTTATTAAAAACAGTATTGTTGAAATAGTGTCTTTCTTTGGGTTTAAACTGCATATCTGTGATAAAACATATATTATATTGTTTGCTAATATTATGTGTTTTTAGACTATTGTGTATATTTAAGTTGGAAATATATGTAATCAGACAATTTATGCAAATTCAATAAAAAAGTTTTTATCTATTCCTGTCAAGTATTTCGAGATTCAAAATCATACATTCAAAAATCAAGAGAATATAAATTCATACTGCACAAGTATGAGTAGATTTAATTCTTGACCCTAACATATTGGCTTTTTCAGATTTGACCAAAATTGGAATCATAGTGAAATTGTAATTAAAATGTTCTGTACAGCATATTCTACCATTTCAAACCACTATATATACTATATACATAGTATATACTAATTGGCTCAATACCACTTTTTGATGGATAATAAAACAAATTATCAACTTTGTTAAAATCAAACTGTGCACCTATTTGCTGTGTGAGCAATCATAACATTTATATTCTGAGCCAATGAATTTTTTGAATGAATTATACATTTTGAGACAAAATATACATTTATAAAAAATAATTATTTAGTGTATTGGCACTTAAGAACTGAAAGACAGTGTACCCAAACAAATGGGTATGTTTAAAAGTTGAAAATCTGTCTTTACATCTTTTCACACGTTTAATTGGTATTTAAAAAGAATTTCAGCTCGTCAACAGTGTTATTTTTTAGCATAGACGAAAGATTTTTGTTATTAAAAACTTTTCTTAATATTCAGGAGTTGAAACTTAATTTATCTTAAGTATTTACTCAAATATATAATTTATGAATGTTTGGATATTTAGGGATGGATTAGGTCTCCCACTTCTATAATAATTTTTTCGCATTTCGATATTTTAAAATTTCCTTGATGCTTAAGATGCAGTTAAAAATTTCATATGTACTTTCTTAGTTAATAAATTCTGAATCTGTTAAAAAATTACACCTGCAATTTGCTTACTTCTTCTATGACCTAATGAATAAATACATGTCACAAGTAAAGAGTTCAATGTGCCACCCCCATTTCGATCGTAAATATTCGTTGTAACAATTGTTTTAAATTACCTAGATCATTTTTGCGAAGAATATTAGCGATCGAAACGAAACAAATAAATATTATGATAGTTTAAAAATTACACCTACAATTTGCTTATTTCTGCTACGACCTAAAGACTATCTATGCTCAACAAAGGTTGCCATAAGTAGTTCTATATGTCACCCATTTCGATCATAAATATTCATTGGCATCATTGTTTTAAATTAAATAATAATTTTCGCAAAGAATATTTGCGATCAAAATCCAAATAGGTTACTGAATGTCAGAGTTTTTCCATCAGAAATTTTTTCAATTAAAATGGACGACCTACTTACCTTCAAACTACTATTACTCATAGTTTGATGGTCAGTTTTGTTTCAACAAATTATTAATGTTTGCAATCAAAATGACAACTGACCGTCAATCTAGTATTAGTCATCGATTTACCCTCATTTTTGCTTTCCATTAAAAAAACGTGTAATGTCCTTAGAGGAGATATTAGGGTAGAGAGAGCTAGTCTATTGTTTGGGCTCTGAAAACTTGTTCCAAGATGGGGGTTTCCATTTTGGCGAAAAATTCATAGCTGGCGGTCGCATCGTACAGGAATATTTTCAAGAGTACCGAAAGATTTTTTCTCTCTTTTATTTTATTTTGAATGCTTTCCCAATTTTATTCGTGATTGTAAAAGATAAGCTTTCAAATAAAAATACATTATAGTATGTATGCTACATTTAATTATTTACTTTTAATTTCTTAATCGTAAAAAGCTAATAACATATTATTTAAGTATGACTTTGCCAGACAATGAAATAAAAATAATGATTTTTTGAATCGAACATACATTTGAAAGCATTTAAAATATAAAGAACTAAATTGCAAATGATTATAGGTATTAATTATTTTTATCAAAGCGTCATAAGAGTTAAATAAAAAAAATAACTAGTTCCTTCAATAGAATTTAAAGAACAGCAAGAAAATAATTGGATATCAATATTTTATTTTAAATAGTTAAAAAAATACATTATCATTCTGTTTTATATTACATTACGGCTTGAACTAAGAAATATATTTTCATTGTCAATCTTTGTTTAAAGAAAATCATCTTATCCATTTGATACAACAATCTGGCTTGATATGCAAAATATTTTCTAAGTCATTACTTTATAATCTGTAAATTTTAATAAGGAAAAAGAAATAAAATGTAATTTGCAAAGTTAGGAAATAACATTTAATTTTTAAAAATACATCATGTCTTTTTTATATTACATTCTGACATGAATTATAAAATATGTTATTAGCGTTATATGTTATCAGCGATAATAATTTTTTTCAACCAATGCATACAATTAAAATTTTAGTGAGTTAACATAACATGATGAAAGTATTTAAATTAAAATACCAAATTTTTGTCTTGTTATTTGTCCCTTTATCTTATTTTTAGAAAAAAGTATTACGAAATTCCATATAAGAAAATACTGTCTACCAGTTGTTTGAAACATTGATAGCTCTCGACAGCTACTTGTAATTTTATATTAAAAAAATTAATTGATATTCAAAAAAAGAATGATTCCCTTTTTATTTCTCGAAATCAAAATTAAATACATATAATGATAATAATAAATAGCCACACCTTTTATAATCCTATAACAATTATTTAATGATAGGACCTATTATTAATAATAGAACCTATAATAACCTAGTTAATATTTTCTTCAATAATAAATGTACAGTAATAAATTTAAAGCTTCCTAAGTAAATATGAATATCCAAACAATTTTTCCTATATAATAAAATAATAAGAAATATATTCTTCGGCTTATAAATTTTATTTAATAACGGAATTTCTAAAAGATAATTTTAGTTTTGATCCAAAAAATTATTTTTTGCATGAAATGTATTAAATATATAATTAAATCATTTAATATAATTAAATTCGCTTGAAATTATTACAAAAAATTATTTTAATGCATCAATAAAAGTTACAGAGCGAAAATTAAAGCGATCTGTTTGCAAACGTTGGCGTGAAAAAAATGCGCCAAATCCGATGCACGCGCTTTATCAGAAAAGGAGTAAAAATATCAGAATATTTGTACCAATATGAAATTTAATTGTAATGAAAATGCCTATCAATGTTAACTACATTATAATCTATTAATTTAAATAAAAATATAAAAAAATAATTGCTATTTTGCTAGTTAAAAACCAATTAAATTCATTCCATAACTTGACGTGCTAACATATAAATAGAAAATAAATGTTTATAATTGAATATAAAAGAATAAAAATCTTTCTTGTGAAATGTAAAAGGTCCTCCTTTAATGAATTTTTCGTTGCATCCAAATGCACAGCAGTATACCATCATTTTTTTTAAATTTTATAGTTAAAAACACAGCTTATCAATTCACCTCCATAGGAAAAGAATGGGGAGAGGG
Organism: Parasteatoda tepidariorum; assembly: GCF_982258835.1. Lineage (NCBI taxonomy): Eukaryota > Metazoa > Arthropoda > Arachnida > Araneae > Theridiidae > Parasteatoda > Parasteatoda tepidariorum. The sequence continues at coordinate 96,480,436 of NC_141763.1, read as the reverse complement.
TTTACTGGAGGGAAAATCGTCCAGGAATCACGTGACGATGTTCTTTGCAACGAGGGATGGGGGACTGGTTCTCTCTACCTAAATTACTCCTCTAAGGTAATGTCTTGCATTATCTCAGTCACATTTAGCCAACTGCAAAAATAAGGTTCATCAGAAGTTAAAATTTTTAATTTAGTCAGTAGACATTAAAATTACTTCATAAAATTTTATGCACATGCAGCACTAGAATGAGGTTTTTAAATTGAAATAACTTTGAACAGCTGGACCATTATATAGTAAAAAACTTTTATTATACCTAATTGCAAAAATAAAGTTACACAAAAGCATACACAAAAATTCGGAGAGTTATTAGGGTAAATTTCAGGGAAAAACTTTATTACCTAAGTTACAAGATTAAAGTTTCCCACCAATATAAGAGTGACTCTTTTTAGTTAATTTTTCTTTTGAACAGCATTTTATACATTCAAGAATACAGTTTCTCACCAATATGAACTAGCTTGAGTACAATCACACTAATTATCTGAAAAAACTATTATTACATTTATTACAAGAATAAAATTTCTCCACAGCTGACACTTTGCTCTGTCAGCTGGCTCTTCGTTGAAAAACTAATATATTAAATGCTACAAGAATAAATTACTCATCAGTATGTGTACAACTGTGCACAGTCAGACAAGTACTTTTTAAAAAATTTTCATTACTTCAAGGCTTTTCTCTAGCATGAACAAGATTGAGTGTGCTCGGTCAGTATATCCTTCCTTGTAAAACTCTTACTACATATATTACAAGAATAAGGTTTCTCGCCAGTATGAATACAATGGTGTTTCGTCAGATTACCCTTCTGTGAAAAACTTTTATTACATATACTACAAGAATAAGGTTTTTCACCAGTATGAAGACGATGATGATCTGTCAGATGATTCTTCCATGAAAAACCTTTATTACATATACTACAAGAATAAGGTTTCTCACCAGTATGAATGCGATGGTGTTTTGTCAGGTGAGTCTTCTCTGAAAATCTTTTATTACATATACTACAAGAATAAGGTTTCTCACCAGTATGAATACGACTGTGCACATTTAGAGTACTTCTATTAGAAAAACTCTTATTACATATACTACAAAAATAAGGTTTCTCACCAGTATGAATACGACTGTGCACATTTAGAGTACTTCTCTTAGAAAAACTCTTATTACATATACTACAAGAATAAGGTTTCTCACCAGTATGAATACGACTGTGCACATTTAGAGTACTTCTCTTAGAAAAACTCTTATTACATATACTACAAGAATAAGGTTTCTCACCAGTATGAATGCGATGGTGTTTTGTCAGGTGAGTCTTCTCTGAAAATCTTTTATTACATATACTACAAGAATAAGGTTTCTCACCAGTATGAATACGACTGTGCACATTTAGAGTACTTCTCTTAGAAAAACTCTTATTACATATACTACAAGAATAAGGTTTCTCACCAGTATGAATGTGATGGTGTTTTGTCAGGTGAGTCTTCTCTGAAAATCTTTTATTACATATACTACAAGAATAAGGTTTCTCACCAGTATGAATACGATGGTGATCTGTCAGATAATCCTTCCGAGAAAAACTTTTATTACATATACTACAAGAATAAGGTTTCTCACCAGTATGAATACGATGGTGATCTGTCAGATAATCCTTCCGAGAAAAACTTTTATTACATATACTACAAGAATAAGGTTTCTCACCAGTATGAATACGATGGTGATCTGTCAGATAATCCTTCCGAGAAAAACTTTTATTACATATACTACAAGAATAAGGTTTCTCACCAGTATGAATGCGATGGTGTTTTGTCAGGTAAGTCTTCTCTGAAAATCTTTTATTACATATACTACAAGAATAAGGTTTCTCACCAGTATGAATACGATGGTGATCTGTCAGATAATCCTTCCGAGAAAAACTTTTATTACATATACTACAAGAATAAGGTTTCTCACCAGTATGAATACGATGGTGTTTTGTCAGCTGAATCTTCTGCGAAAAACTTTTATTACATATACTACAAGAATAAGGTTTCTCACCAGTATGAATACGATGGTGATCTGTCAGATAATCCTTCCGAGAAAAACTTTTATTACATATACTACAAGAATAAGGTTTCTCACCAGTATGAATACGATGGTGTTTTGTCAGCTGAATCTTCTGTGAAAAACTTTTATTACATATACTACAAGAATAAGGTTTCTCACCAGTATGAATACGATGGTGTGTTGTCAGATGACTCTTAAGGGAAAAACTTTTTTTACATATACTACAAGAATAAGGTTTCTCACCAGTATGAATACGATGGTGATCTGTCAGATGACCCTTTTGTGAAAAACGTTTATTACATATACTACAAGAATAAGGTTTCTCACCAATATGAACACAAGTGTGCACATTTAGAGTATTTCTCTGAGAAAAACTCTTATGACATATGCTACAAGAAAAAGGTTTCTCACCAGTATGAATACAATGGTGTTTTGTCAGATGACTCTTGAGTGAAAAACGTTTATTACATGTACTACAAGAATAAGGTTTCTCACCAGTATGAACACAAGTGTGCATATTTAGAGTATTTCTCTGCGAAAAACTCTTATGACATATGCTACAAGAAAAAGGTTTCACACCAGAATGAACAAAACCGTGCTCTGTCAGCTGACTCTTCCGTGAAAATCTTTTATTATGTGTACTACAAGAAAAATGGGTCTCCCCCTTATGAACACGACTGTACATAGACAGACAGCTAGTGCTTGTAAAATTCTTGTTGCATATACTGCAGAAATAAGGTTTTTCACCAGTATGAACACGAATGTGCATAATCAGATTATTTTACTGTTGAAAGCTCATATGACATGACATGAGTAAGGTTTCTCCCCAGTATGAACTAGAAAATGTCGAGTAAGTTCAACCTTTTGTACAAAAGCTATATTATTACAAACACTGCATGAGTAAAGTTTTTCACCAGTATGCATACCACTGTGCTCTGTCAAATTACTCATTTGAGAAAAACTTTTATTGCTTAAACTATACAAATAAGATTTTTCAAGAGTATGAATAAGATAGTGTACCGTTAAATTTTCCTTTAGTGAAAAACTTTTACGAGAAAAATTGTTTAAAAAAGGCTTCTCAGCAGTATTAACACTAACTGAGTTTGCACAGATGACTATATGCCAAAAACTTTTATAACATATGTACTACAAAAATAAGAGTTTTTCCCTGTATGAATAAGACTGTGTTCATTCAGATAATTACTGTTTGATAAACTGTTATTACAAGTGCTACAAAAATAAGGTTTCTCATCAGTATGAGCATGAATGTATCAAATAAATTGACCTTTTTGTATAGAACTCTTATTTCTTGAAAAGTAAGCTTTCTTAACAGCATAAACCTTAGACCAGTTTTTCCCAACGTGTGGTACGCGTACCGCCAGGGGTACGGGAACAATTTAGCAGGAGTAGGCGTTCTTATGCGAAATATTTTGAAAAAAAAAAAAAAAGAAAATTTCAGAAATTTTTTCTATTGGCTATATTTTGCAGAGTTTACAGTTAATAATGAGTAGCGTCAACAGCCAGTTGCGATGTTTAACTTTTGTGCAATTTTTTTAGAGTAAAAAATACATTCATTTTTTTATTAGTGGTACACAGCGTTACAAAAGATTTAGAAAGAGTACACAAAAGTCATAAGTTTGGGAAACACTGCCTTTGACCAATGCAAGTCATTGTCTACTTAAAAACTTATATTCTATATAATCCCACATTGTATTATACTGTGTATAGATAAATTATCTTTTTAAAGAGATTTACACTGCAATTTTAAAATTTAAACTGACTTGTGTTTAATTAAAAAAAAATTTTTTTTTTAAACTGCAATTATAATTTCACAAGAATGTTATCTCTGCAGAATGAGTTACGGAGCTACTGTTAGGTTTCAATATTACTAGTCAATCAATTAAAAGGCTGTGGACACAAAGAACAGAAGTAAAGTTATTACAAATACAAAAAAGTTATACAATGGTATTAATAAAGAATATCAGGGAATTATGGCATTTAAAATACCAGGGAGAATAATTATAGGCCGATAAGATAATAAATATGTCTTCAATCACGTCGGCAGTGGAAACAAATTTTAAGATCACCTCTTCTTGGCTAATATATTTGGTTATCTTCAAATGCCATTAAACTCAGAGCAATGCCTCCCAATCCAAATAATAACCTTTGGGGAAGAAACAGAAAAAGTTTTCATTAACTTCATTGCATATATTCTATTATAACTATTAAAGTAAAATATTTAAATTATGCCAACAAATATAATAATATTCTGTCTATGAACAAAGAAGCATTAAATTACCAGGGGTAGATATTTAAAAAAAAAAACACTAATTTGAAAGATCAGTATCTAAAAAGATATGTTATTAGCGAATTCACATTTTCTCTGGCCCTTTTAAATGTTTTTATAAGATTTGCTCGAAAAATGTTAAGTGAATTTAAATGAAAAATTATAATAGAAAAATGGATAAGGTTTTAATTAGGTGCAATATGCTACTTTGTGACAAAAACACAGATAAAAGCAAAAATAGCATACCACTCTTTTACTCTGATTGCTACTATATCACTGATGATATAGTAGTATCCTAGTCCAGATCAAATTTCAGTGGTGTATATATATATATATTATATACCAGTAAAAATAGATTAAATAACATGTGATAAACATAATTTTTTTTTTAACATGTTCAGCAAGTTGGCGGTACATTTTTATTCAAGCAATAAGGCCAGTTAACAGAGCAGCTACATTTATGATTAGCGATACACATTAAGGATGTGATGAGTTAACGCAGCTTTACAATAAAGCATTCACCGTAATGTTCAGTGTTTTCCCTCAGCATTTTCAGCTCACTCTGTCTGCCCTTAGATTTCATTAATTACACATTTTGAAAAAAAAAAGTAGAAGAAGCTAAAAATTAATGCAATTTTTATTTCACTAAAAGAGAAATCAAAATTGTTTGGAATGTGAACTTATTTTACAATGCGATTTGATGGGCTATATTTATATATAGAATTAGACTAAAATTATCTTTCGAACTATAAATTACACTTGAACCTGAAGAAATCTAAACTCTCATTAAAAAATGCATTTTTTAAAAATACGAATATTTTTTTCTTTATTTAATTTAAAAATAGAAATTGTTTGTATAAGGCAATGAATTTACCAATCTTACCATTTCAGCAGTGTGTTTAGTAGTGTAGAATAAAATTATAAACTAACTTAATTTAGAATGTTTATAACAATATACAATTTGACTCTTATGGTACTTGCCCACAGCAGTTTTAAACTCTTAACTCTTTTAGACTAAAACCCTATATGAAATGATGAATAAAAGATATATCTTTTTATTCTTTTCTTGTTTCAATTTTTAAATATTTTGACATAAGCATCTCTAAACAATCAAGATTAAATTTTAAAATTTTATTTTTAACTTTAGGATGATCATTTCAACAAAAAATCAAATACTCGCATCTTTTGACATTTTCTTCAAGATATAACACAAGAAAAGATGTTATCGATAGACAGTATTAATATTACTACACTTAGACGCCATAAAGAAACAAACTGTTAAGATTAGTTTTTGAAATAAAAAGGTAATAAATAAATCATATTAATTTAATTTATTTAAATCTCATTTACTTTTCTTCAACATACTAATTCCATTAGCTCGAGCATAGATACACTTTCTTTTTTTGACAGATGGTCTTAAAAACTAAAAAACGTTATTTCTGGGGCAACTATAAGTAACACAAAACCTGTAATCGTAAAGATGCATATTTAGATCCGAATGAAAAATAATAAGCATTATTTCTAATCATAATAGAATTTAAAATTTGTAAGCAATTACATTTCCCTAAAACCTAATGGTTTAGGCTTGCACTTAAAGAAAAGGAGAATAAAAAAAGCAGGATAAACCTTTAAAAAAAAAAAAACTTTCTACTACAACTGTATTTTTTATTAAGATATAACAAAAAAGTCTTTCTAGCTTAATTTTTATCTTTTTCATTAAATGATAATTAAATGAATAATAATAAATTTTATTAAATAATAATCAATAATTAAAACTGCACAGAAACCAAGTCATAAACTTTAACCCATGAGCTATAGGTTGTGCATCCCTTTGCTAGGGTGTCTTAAAGGTATAGTTACGACAGAGATAATGCATTAGAAAAATTAGTTTCATCTCTTATTAAACGCTTATTTTTTTTTAATTTTTTACTAATACAGTAGCAAATATTACTTTTTAATTTACCTTTTATGAAGGAAGATAGTGAGAAGTTGAATAAAAACAAATTTGGTTGAATATAATAAAAATATTCCAAGAATCTAACAAAATGTTTTTAAAAAAAATCCAGTGACTTTCTCTACATATTTTTCAACATTATAAATTCTAACTTTCCATACCGCTATTTTTGTTTAGGAAGATCAAAATAGACACCGATAGGAATTTTTCAAGGGATACTTTTTAATTATTTGGTATTGCACTCTACTCTTTTAAAAAGGTGGTTTATCTTTCGTTGACCAAAGCTATACGATTCTATATCAATCTAACAAGACTCATAAATGAAGCTCAATTTTTTTCTTCTTCTCCTTCCTTTCGTTAAAAAGTAAAGAAACAAGACATAATTTCATAGTTTGTTGCTTTATTTTGAATTTTTGAATACAATAGAGCGCCGATTATCTGAAACCTTATTATCCGAACTATGTCTGAATTAGTTGTTTTTTTAATTTTTTTTTAAAGTTTAGAATACTTTTTAACCTATCGACAATTTTTCTAAATTTAGAAGAATAAATAATATTCACTACATCTGAAGACCACAACCTTTTTTAGCAGTTTTCTTATAGTAGCCATACATACATGTATTGTGATACAGTTAAACCTACATACCCCTTCAGCCCTCTACAACTGAAAATTATCTTCCAAGAATGGGAGCTTCATTTTGACAGTCTACAACGGTTGGAATGCGGAAGGAGTACATGAATAGATAAGAGCTGAAGTTCCACAATTGGGGAATGGGTAGTTGTCACTTATGGTTAGTGATTTCAGTGCTTGGAATAAAATTCTTAACAGAAAAACAAACGAAACTGAAGTTTCTGAACCAGTAGATCTTTCGGATGAAAATGAGGAAATAGTTGCTAAAATTTTGAATGAAAATCGGAACTCAACAGACGAAGAGGAAGAAGTAGGGGATAAAGTGCAAGATAGTCGACTTTCTGATATAGAAGCATGGAATTCATTAGATTTTGCGATGAATTGGCTAGAACCTCAAAATGATGCATTTTTACTTGTGATTTGGAATATCCTTATATACTTACACAATATTACAACTCATGAAATTCGATCCGGTTTTAAATGTCTTTGCAACTTAAAAAGTGACTACGTATCTTAGCAAAAACATCAACACCTACCCCAAGAGGAAAAGAAAAAAAAAGATGCGTACATTTATGTTAAACGCGGTCTCTTCTGCAAAAAAATTATTCGAAACATGTGCATGTTTCTTTAGTCCCACACACCCAACCTATTCTTTCTGTTGTCACATGATTTACAAATTACATATCTCGATTCTTATTTACGCGTTTTAAAAATAATACGTTTTGATTCATCTCGTAATTTAAAATTCACACATTGTAATTCATATTTACGCGATCTTAAAACTGCACATAGTATTAGCCTTAATATCGTATAACCTTAAAACAATTGTATTAACCTTAATATCGTATATAACTTTAAAAACGTATTGACCTTAACGAGATTTAAAAATCATACATAACGATTCATATTCACGCATTTTAAAAATCATACGCTGTTAGTCGTCTTTTCGCAATTTAAAAATCACACATAGCGATTCGTATTCAAGCAATTTAAAAATAACACATCGCTATTTAAAAATCAGGAAAGGGAGAAATAACACCATCTAGAACAGTTTCCAAAACTGATTAAGTTATTTGCCCCAAATTTAATACTGCCCACAACAGCTTCTGTCGAAAGACTAAATTTGGCTTCTTCAAAATTACAGAGCAGTCTTTAAATTAAACCATTAAATTTTCAATTAATGACTCGAAAAAGCTATCACACAAACTGTGGCAACTGTCTTAATGTGGAACTGACACCATATCATGTTTTTAACTGCCCTGCAGTCGCTGCAGGCCTTCACCTCTTAAACTACCCCACAGAAGAGGATTTGTATTCTTTTAATGCCATAGAAATAACAAAAACTATTCAAGCACACCATGAAATATGATTCTATAGAGGATACGACACCAACCAACCAACCAAGCTATCACATGATGAAGTAGATAAAATTATCATAATATTTAAAAATTTTGCAAATTTCAGGATAACCATTAAGAAATTTTTTAAAACATTTTCTACCTACTTATACCACTTAGTATCATTTATGATTATATGATGGGAAATAATTTGTATGTCATCAAATTTTAACCGTAAAAAAATGTATCAAGATAAATTTCATAAAGTAATGTAAATTGTTTTAATTGTTAATATAATATATGTGTATTAATTGTAAATAGTAAGTGTCATGTTAAAAAAATATTTGTCATAAAAAGTTAGTTAATAGTTTTTTATCATTAAGGAAAATAGTTCTTTTAAAATTAATGTTTTCTTTCTTTCTTCGTCTTCCCTCTCTCGGCCCCTGCCCCTCATAATTAATTTAAAATAAATGTCTTATAAAATAAAACAAATATAAAATAAAACAAATATAAAATAAAATAAATGTTAAGTTAAAGTACATTCCCTACTAAATGCTAAATCTTATTTTCCGCTGACGGGGTTTTGTTTTAATTTTAATCATTTTTAACCCTATAAAAACTTTCTTTAAATCAAAGTATTTAACTTGCATTTATTTTAATAACTTGAATATGATTTTTTTTAAATTAATTTCATGAGCAAATTTTTTAATGTTAAAATTTATGTTTAAATGAACTTTTGTATTATGTAAAATGATTTTAAAAAAACATGAATTTTTCCATAGGTTTTAATTATTTCAATTTATCTAAATTTTTTTCTGATTTTCTTATTCTGTTTTTTTTCTTCCCCTTAAGTAATCAGTTTTGCAGTTTCTAATTTTAAAAACCACAAAAAAGTATTAAATCACTTAAAAGTATTTAATTTTATGCAAAGATATTATAAGGTTAACTAACAAAAAGAATTTAGTGCCTAGAACAATGATGTTTATGTAACAATTACTACCTACAATTGCTGTCAATATGTTTGTCTAAATATTTTGGCATGCAGCCTTTCGTTGGTCAATCTGCTGAGCATGTGGCCCTTCACTCAAACAGGTTGTGCACCCCTACCGTATATAATAAGAAATCTTTTATAAATTCACTGTCACAGGTTTCTCAACATTCTCAGAGATTAAAAAAAGTGGTTCGTTATTTTTATTGATTGTTAATTTCATTAACTGAATTCAGTTTTTTATTCTCCTTAAAAATTGGTTAAAGTTTGATCATTTTTTTACATGAATATTAACTAGACACCCACAGTGAAAATATTTTTAGCAAAAAATTTAAAAGCATATTCTAAAACACCTGGAAAGTTTGAATCAAAAATTAGGTTATATTTTATAGAATTAAAATAAAATAAAAAATAGCTTATGGGTCATGAAATTTTTTTAAAAATGAAATACCAGAAATGTCGAAATAATTTTAGTTTTGCTCTAAAACCGAAGAATACTCGATTAGTCTTGAAAAACTTGCGCTAATTGAAAAATGTTGATTTCCACCAGATTCTCTGCGAAAAGTGTTGTTATAATGTTGTTAATTTGGTTGTTATATAAATGCATTTATTTTTAATTTTTTTTAAGACAAATATTTTTTTTTTATTTGCATTGATCTTCTTAATCACAATTAAGGAGCATCCAAAAATGTGAGTGCTTAGGGCCTCTGAGGTTCTTAATTCGGCCTTGATAATAAAAGATATGGCTGCTCAAAAAAAAAAAAAAAAAGCATCTTCTTTGAAGAAAAATCTTAGCTTGATTTCTTTTGCAATGGAAAGTAAAGAAAAATGTGGTAAAATCAGTAATTAACAAAAATATTGTAAAAACTGAAATATGATTAAATTAATTCGAAATGAAAAAAAAAATATATATTTAAAAATTGAAAAAAAAAAACTTTTAAACATGCCAGAGCAATTTTAGATAGTACTGCCAGTCCGAAGTCTACAAAAAGTGTGAAGGGAAGTTTGCATAAATAATAATCATTTACACTAGATTTTAAACAACTTTCCAATTATCCGAACTCTACTGTATTTCCTATCATTTTATACAACTTAAGTAACATTCACCTGATAAAAGTAAATAACCTACTCTTAATGTATAGGAATTCTTAAAAAAATTATACATTGCATGCACAAAAATACATTTATTTCGTTATTTTGCTAATTTCTTATTTTATACTACTTTTGTAACAATCTAAAAAAAAAAAAAAATTTAAATATGTATTTATTGCTATTGTATTTTTTTTAAAGAGATGTCAATTTGGGCTTTCAACTATCCTTCACTTAAAATTTTTTTTCTTTCTTTTTTCAAATTGAAAGAGGTGAATTACATGAAACATTCACGTGATAAAAGTAATCTACAAATATTCTTAAATGCATAAGAATTCCTAAAAAAATTGTTTTTTTAAAAAATACATGCACAAATATACATTTACTTCATAATTTTTTTACTTTATTTCGCTTATTTCTAACAATTTTTTACTACTTTAGTAACAATCAATCCATAAAAAGCACCAATTGGCAAGTACTTTCAATTTATAAGAACTTGAAAAAAAATATGTAGTTACCTATTAAATTTATCAATTTTTACCAGATGTTAGTATGCACTTTCAACTGTCTTAGTCTATTTTTTGTTAAATGAAAGAGAGGCAAACAGCTTTTGAAGTTGCTCAACTAAATTGATCAAAAAACTGCAAAATATACCTATGTACTAGAGAATTAGGACACTTATTTGTATGAAATTATGCTTAAATTACAGATTACTTTATTCTGAAGAAAATAAAGTAATTCTTCTGGGACAAATATTAGATGAGTTACAGCCATTCATAGCTTTTGATATGCAAATCAAAATGGTAGCAACGAGCACTTTTAGCAAAAATATAAACTCTTATAACTTTTTACTAATTTGAATATTATTGATATTTTAGAAATCAGCATTAAAAATCCTTTAGGTGTACAAGTCTTCCTCAAACAGGGTTGCCACTCAAAACTGAAGAAAAAATACCACATATTTTCCCTGTACATATTATACAGAATATATTAAAAGGAAAAACACAACTGTATGAGCAGTATTGGGCTAGCTATTCTATTAATAATTGTTGGAAAAACTTAAGGACAATTGGAACAGTTGAACATATTTAAAACAAATAATGCTATAGTAAATTAACTAGTTTAATATAGTTGAAATATCATCCTTAAATATTTTACAAATTGCACTGAGTGGTTACCCTCTTTTTAAAGACAAAAATAACAAAATTCCCTGAATTTTTCAGTTTCCAAAAAAAAAACAAAAATAAAAACTCATAATTCCCACCATTTTCGCAGTTATTAAGGGGATTTTTAAATTCAGTGTATTTTTTTCCATTTTCCCTGTTAGGTGGAAACCAGGGCTCGAAAAACCACCCGTCCTTGGCGGTCAAAGATTTACCGCGGACAACAAATTTCTCGAATCAGACGTCCGCGCAGACGGCCATTTTCCCGTTAATGTTCGTGATACAGAGTCTAGCGCCTCACTTCTAAAATGACCCTCTAATCTAGAAATCCAGCACAGCAACATACTGCGCATGGTAGATTGATGTTTTTTCCGCCTGGGAGTACTATAGCAGTTGAAAGGGACTTTTCAGCAATGAAAACACATTACGTAAGTGTAAAACGCATTTATGAACATCCACCTATATGGAAAACCCCTTTCAGATTTCTGTGCAGAAGCCTCTGTAAATCATAGGCGTGATTGTGGAACTGGCAAACGTCATATTTGATTCATTTAAAAAATGCACTATCCTCGGATAAAATGACATTCCAGATAACTTGATCTTTGTCATTTAAATTATTTCATAAAAGAAATAAATTATTTCATAAAAGAAATACTAGGTTTTACTATTAGTAACCTAGTATTTCTTTTATTACTGTATAATGTAATCCTAGTAGCTACTAATTCATTGTGTAATTTATATAAATGTTTGTAATAAATAAGAAAAAATAATATTTTTATTAATTTAGAAGCGACGGGTTAGTTTCAAAGGAGGACGGGTACATTGTTGGACAAGCCGTCCTCGGGGACGGGTAAAATTTCTTAGTTTTTTCGAGCCCTGGTGGAAACCCTGTCAAAACCTGAGATAGAGGGAACCATTTTTGAAAAACTCTGTATGATTTGATTTGGAATAACCCCAAAAGAGTCTAATTTTGCTGTGAATTTATTTTCATAATTCCACTTACTTTTAATGTGCATGAAAAATATTTAAAAAATCGGTATGGGAAAAGAGCTATTCTTTATAAAAACAAAATTCTTTGAGGCAATATATATAATAATCAGGGGAGATTTCTGTAATGTGATCCGTGGCCAGATAATTGCCAATTCTTGGCACCTTCCATGCAGTGGGCCGCGAGGAATTAAAAATCATCACGGAAAGGAACCAAATCGAAAGGTATAAATTGTAGCCACACCCTAGCAAATATCTAGTGTTGGAGTGCTCTGGTGGTAAACACACAGTACTAGTAACTCACGGTTGGGGTGAGGGGCGCAGGTTCGAATCCCAGCTGCGGCAACTTTTCAAAAAATTTCCAGCACAACTCTTGCTCAACGGATTGAATCATGTCACGATTAGGCTATGCTCCTTCACGTGGGGGCTCTAATCATCGATCCGGCCGGGGAGGCAAAACTATGTCTAGCGATCCTGAAAGACCAAGAAGTGCTCGTTTTACTTCAAACTTTAGTCAAGGGGTCTTTCCCTTCGGAATGATGATCAATTACTTCAAATCATGCCCATCTCCAAAAAGGACTTGATATTTCTTTTATCTCTACGGACATTATCTCAGTCGCCTAGGGGCATCACAACCGATGAAGAAGTGGAGTGTACTTCGAATTCCATCTTAGCTCAAGCAAACATCTACATGCTTTTTTTTCTTCAAAAAATTTGCAAGTGTAAAATCTATTTGGCACCTTGGCGATTGTAGTTGAGAAATATCTCCTACGATCGCATTTCTAAGGAATATGAAAACTAAATTTTCTTCTTACGTGACACATAATGTACATATATCACTTGTACAACACATTACTAAATCATCACAAATCTTGAAAAAGAGAGAATCAGACAACAAACTTTCAGGATAAGAGCATTTAAAATAGTTGACACACACTGCATGAATGACTTGTCATAACTTAAATGCTTAAAAAAAACCCTCTTAAACTGTTTTTATTTTATTTTAACATGTTGAATTATACATCAGGCAATAATACTCACCTCTACTTTTATTATGTAGACGATGTTTCCTTACTTTGATTGCTTTTTTTCTTTACACATTAATAAGGTTTTCTTTCAGCACAAAGAAGATAGAGTCATTAATTAGGAATTAATGAAAACTTTCTCTTTACTCGGAATGCACATGCAGAATAACTGTTCTAAACTGTTGATGGTGACCCTTTGCATTTTTTAGAGCTCCTTGCAGTATTTTGCTTTTAGCTCGCCTATCCATGACGTAGAGTGAGGGATGAAGTTTGTTTGCGATTGCAGCTCTCATTGGCCACCATGTAAAACTGTTCCGGAGGCAACGGTTACCTTCGTTGACACTTCGTTGAAAATTGCATCACTATTTGGGGGAAGAGAGATAGTGGCTATTGGCAGGTGTTTGTTTGATTTTGGCGACAAATTTTGTATTAACATGTGCTTCGAGATTTATTTCTTCCTTGTAAAAGTTTACATAATATTATGTCGTCGTTAATGTGGGGGAAATAGGTAAATGTCGTCTTCAGTATTTCAGACAATATTTTTGTTTTAATTGATTGATTGTTGTTGTTAATTTACGTCGCACTAGAGCTGCACAATGGGCTATTGGCGACGGTCTGGGAAACATCCCGGAGGATGATCCGAAGATATGCCATCACAATTTTGATCCTCTGCGGAGGGGATAGCACCCCTGCTTCGGTAGCCCGACGACCTGAACGTGAAGTCAAGCACTTTACGGTAGCACAGTTTAACGAGGACCAATGCCGCACACCCTCGGTCCCTACGCAGACTGATCCAAGTGGTCACCCACCCGCACACTGACCGTAGCCAGTGATGCTTGACTTCGGTGATCTGATGGGAACCGTGTCTTAACGATCAGTCCACTGCGGGACTTTAATTGATTGAAATTCATAAAAGCTATAATAAATAAATACTAGTGGGCTGCGCCCCCTGCTCGCTAACGCTCGCCAACCCCCGAAAATTGCTACGCAATGTTATATGGTTTGCTCCGCAAACCAAGCTCGCTTCGCTCGCTACTAACTTAGGTACACTGCAAATGCACAAAATTCTAAGAATTCAAAACAATCATTCAAATCCATATAACAACTTTTTTTTCTGAAAAAAATTACATCTTTTCAGTAAGTACTGAGTCCTTAAAATAAATTTGAATTCATATAAATGACATGTAATTCATTAAATCTATTAGAAATGTGCTATAGTATAAAATCTTAAGATAAAATTTCTAAAACTGATATCTCTTTAAAAAGATTAAAATTTTGGCTATAATTAAGTCTATTAAAAATTGAAATACGTGAATTGCAATGGAAAAACCTGCATAAACAAATAAATTCTAGTAAAACAAATAAATTCGTGATATAAAATCAAAAATTGTCAAATAAATTCGTAATACATAAATTCGCGAAAAAAAAAAACGCTTTCGACAAAAAACTAAAATAGAGATCTATCGACAAAGACTTCTGCCTAGCTTATGCTCTCACTGGTTATTTCAGTTTCCGTTTTTAAAAGCGCTATATGTTGAGCCATCTTATCTAGATTTGGCATGTGACATTTTTAGCGGTAATCATTGGTCTATTTTCTAGCGTTGCCATTCGGGGAGTTGTAATGAGGCTTTTTTTTATCGCCGTGTAAGAGAAATATATATATAGATAATGAATGTTTTTGCAAATATAAGATGGAGGAGTAATATTACAAATACGTTTTTTTTCTTATTGTAGCTTTTCCTTGAGAATTATCTTTTACAGTTATAAAGTAACGAAGTTGATATAAATATAAGCTCAAATTTACTGATACATCTTTATTTAGTTGTGTTATGAATAATTTTAAAAACTTTATAACCAAACACTTAAATTTAGTTCAAAGTAATGACCAAAGTTCTGTGCTTAGCTTCCCCCCCCCCCCTGCATTTCTAGATCAGCCCCAGTTGTCCATGACGTAAAAGCAGTATTGTTTAATATCACTTACTTAGATTCTAATAAAAATTATCACAAAACTGTTCAAAATGTGAATATTGTCTTTATTACTTTTTGATTCATTCATTCCCATTCATAGGACATTTCAAATTTCCAGTTTTTACATCAGCTTTATGAACGTTTCTTATATGCTCGTATAAATTTTTATTTCGTTTAAATATTTTTCGGAAAATCACCTGATTCATAATTAATAATAACAAGAAAACATTAATAGATAAAAACAAGAAATATTAATACCACGAGTAAACAGAGCTCGTTTGAAAGATCTGTCGCCAATTTACTATGCAATACACAGCATGTCCCTTGCCCCAAACAGTGATGTCATCTACGACCAATAGCGTGATCCGGCCGAAGTGAGGATTAATCGCTCGTGTCCTTACACCGTAAGCAACCCCACAGTGGCGTACGCAGAATTTTTTCAAGGGGGGGGGGTCATAATTTTCAAAAATTACTAAAAGAAATTCGAGTATGTAATAAAGCACTATTATTTCCCTAATTTAGACAGCTAGACAATTTTGACTTTTTATTTAGTTAAATTTTGTTTTTATTTTTTAAGTTTAAGAATATAATTTTTTTATAATAAGAGTTAAAATATTTTATTTTTATTAAGAAGTAGGAATAAATAAAGCCAGGAAAAACTACTCATACTGTAACAATAATAATATTTGTATAAATGTGAATATTCCATAGAAAATCAATGAATTTAACCAAAAAATAACTTACCTACAAATAGGGAATTAAACCAGTATACAAACACGCTAAAAATTTCTTGATTTATACAGTAATATCCAAACGACGGTTTTTTTTTTGCAAGTTCGTTTAAAATGTCTTCTACAGCTGGGGTAAATTTTCTATGAATGCTTAAGAGCGCCAATCCATTCATTCTATTATTTCCCGTTGAGTTGCGTAAATAAGTTTTCAAACGGCGCAAAGTCGAAAAGGATCTTTCGTTTGCACTCGTTGAAACAGGTAGAACGACCAATATTTCTAGGAGTTTGAAAATGTTTGGTGTTATATCTTTATTGCACATTCCAAGAGCATCCGCCGCAGTTTTTGGAACACTACCTCCGTCTTCACTAATCCTTTTTAATCTTTTATACCAGAGTTTTAGCTCAGACTTAAGGCTTTCTTTACAGGTATCCAAATCTCCAGCGTAAAATTCCACTAATGCTTCAAAAGCCTTTATATTTGAAGGTTGGCAAATGAAACCCAGATAGCAATATAAGGTTTTTTTCCCCCAACAAAAACCCTTTCATGTAAACCTAAAAAGGGTTTTTAACACGGTTTACGTGTAAACCTTCTAACCTTAAAACGAGGTCTGCGACAATCTGCTCTATTCTGCGCACATTACCCTAATCCAAAACCTTGGAAAACAACCTTCTGCCTAACAACCTTAAAACGAGGTGGTTTTAGGGTTTTCAAGTGAGAAAAAAAAACTTGAATAACGCTAGTTCTAAGATGAAAATCATCCTAAATCTACATAATTATAAGGTTTCCGTTTGCAGCGTTTCGTATGGTCATCTAAAATCTACCTTGTCATGAGATTTTCATTGACAATGCAATTTAATACTATTGCTAGTGTACGTCAGCTAAAACGTCATTCTGAACGTGATGTCATCTCTTCCACGATTGTGTGACGGCGCGTTTCATTATTCGTTTTATATTTTACTTCTTATAGCTTCTCAATCCGAGAAATTCATCTATTTTGCTTGATTATTTTGGGGAAAACAGTCATTTTTTATCAGTCTGGCTTACTTTGCTTTTAGAACTTCGAGATTTACAAGTTAAAATATCGTTTAATATGAAGTTTTTTTTATTTGACGATTGTCGGAGCTAATAGAGTCAAGTGGACTGTAACGTTTGGTAATTTTTTATTGAATGAGAAAAGAATGTTAGAAAGCTACGCTTGGCGCATTACAATCTCGCCAATGAGGGCGTGGACATCCCGGCCCCCATTGAAATATTCTGACATTTGAATGTTTCAATAATCATAAAAATAACAATAATAATAAAAATAATAATAAAAATACAAATTTAAGCAATATTAATACAATTATTTTTTCACATTTTGAATTCAACATATAAATTTAAGTATTGTTAACAATTGGTAATACAGCAATATTTGAAATGCTTCTTTTGAAAATTCCATGAGGTGTGCGTACGAAAACCACACGGACATTATCATCCTTACCGGTGATAATTTCAGAAATTCGTCCTATAACCCATTTACATATAGGTAAATTGCTTTCTTTTACCAGAACCATCATACCTGGTTTTACATTTTGTTTTTGAAACAACCATTTTGATCTTTGTTGTAAATGACTGAAATAAGAGTTACACCAATTTTTCCAAATTGTTTGAACAATTTTTTGAGTTTTCTGCCATCGGTTAAGCAAATTTTCTTTAAAATCAATCAAATTTTGCTCAGGAAGTGCATTAATTGCTCTTCCAATTAAAAAATGTCCAGGAGTTAAAATTTCATAATTTTCTGGATCAGATGACATAGGAGAAAGAGGACGGGAATTAAGAATACCTTCTATTTGAATAGTTATAGTTAAAAATTCTTCAATTGTTAATTTCGTAGAACCAATGGTTCTTTTAAGGTGATATTTGAATTGTCCGACTCCTCTCTCCCATAATCCGCCAAAATTTGGTGAACGAGGGGGTAGAAATTTCCACAGTACTTGCTCCGATGAAAGGAAACCAGATAAATTATCTTTTTTAGCATTTAAAGACTTTAAGAATTTGCTTATCTCCGCCGAAGCGCCAACAAAATTGGACGCATTGTCACAAGATATAGTACAACTTTTACCTCTGCGGGCAAAAAACCGTTTAAGTGTAGCTATTAAAGCACTAGCTGTTAAGTCAGACAATAATTCAAAATGTACAGCTTTAGTGACCATGCATATGAAAATAGCTACATATACTTTGTTATATAACCCCTTTCTCTGGTTACGATATTTAATCCAAAATGGACCACACAGGTCAAGTCCTGCGTTCGAGAAGGGTGGGCTAGGAATCACCCTCTCAGGAGGGAGATCACCCATTATTTGAGAAGAGACTGTTGGCCTTATTTTAAAACACTGCACACAATCGTGCACAACTTGACGAGCTAATTTTCTGCCACTGATTGGCCAAAAAATTTGTCGTACTGTATTTAATAGTCCTTGAGGACCAACATGCAAATCTCTAAAATGAAAATAAGAAAAAATAATCTTAGAAAGTTTATGACCAGGTGGTAATATTATTTGATGAACAGAATTATAATTCAAATTAGAATTGGTCAATCGACCACCAACTCTGAGCAAACCATCCTGATCTAAAAAGGGATTCCAAAATTTCAATTTACTATTTACAGGAACAGGCTTACCTTTTTTTAAGGCTGAGATATCTGCAACAAAGTACTCACCTTGCACCTGTTTTATAATAACATTTCTGGCTTTATCTAATTCTTTTACATTGAGAGGACCCCTAAATTTATTCACATTTCTACAATTTGAAAGAAACCTAAAAATAAAAGCTAAAATTCTTATTAGTTTCATGTAATTATTTGAAAGATTTAAAAAGTCATCAATAAAGTCATTGTTGGTGATTGAAGTCAGTAGCAGAACTGGTTTCAGTTCTTTCTGAAAAGGTTCACAATCAGGAATTAAATCTAGTTCAGGTTCATTGTTTTTAATTATGTTCTCACTCAGGAACACAAGGCCTTTCCACCAAAGTTTATTGGTAGAAAAAACAAAGGCATCTTGACCTCTGGACAAGGCATCTGCCGGTTTAAATTCTGATGCAATGTGTTTCCAGAGAAAGTCCTTGGACAGTTCTTGTATCTGTACCACTCGATTGCTGACGAAAGTCTTAAGAAGATGGGGTGAGGTCTTGATCCAAGCTAATGCGATCGTGGAATCGGAGTACAAGATGACTTGATCGAATTTAAATTTTAGAGATGAAATAACTCGATGCATGAGTTGACACAATAGTAAGCAAGCTGAAAGTTCAAGTCTGGGGATACTTATGGTCTTAATAGGAGCCACTCTGCTTTTGCTGCAAATTAGCTGACTGGAAGGCACATTGGAATTGGAAACAGTTTGTATGTAGATGCAGGCACCGTAGGCCTTTTCACTGGCGTCTGCAAAGCCATGAAGTCGAATAATCGTTAGTTCCAGGATCATAATGCATCTTGGGATATGCAAAGTTTCTAAGTAAGAAAGAGATCGTAAAAATTTGTCCCATTTTTGGTAGACGTGAGGTGGAATCATTTCGTTCCATTCACATTTTAAAAGCCACAATTGCTGCATGAATATTTTAGCACTGCAGATGACAGGACCAAGTAGGCCCAATGGGTCGAAGATTTTAGCAATTTGGCTTAGCACTTCACGCTTAGTGTAATTCGAGCTTAAAACCGTTGTGACATTGAAGTGAAAAGTATCCTTTCTACTATTCCACAGTATTCCCAGAGTTTTTATTGTAGTATCTGCACAATCTTGTTTGAAGGGAAACGATTGAGATGATTCCGTTGAAGTATCAATGGCATTACAACGCCATTTATGTAATTTCATTTGTCCCTTTTGAAGGAGCTTAGTTAGTTGTTGTCTTAGTTCATTAAATTCCTCAATACTGCTTGACCCCGAAAGGCAGTCATCCATATAGAAATCCTCCATTAGAACCTTAGAGGCAATAGGAAAATCCTTTTCTTCATCGGTTGCAATTTGATGTAGAACTCTTGTAGCAAGATAGGGACTGGATGTACAACCATAGGTAACGGTTTTCAAATTGTACACCTTTAGAGGTTCCTCCCTCCCCTCTTTCCACAAAATTTTTTGATATTTAGTTTGCAACGGATTTATTTCGATTTGCCGAAACATTTTATTTATATCGGCCGTAAATGCGAAAATATGCTTTCGAAAACGAACCATAATTGTAAAAAGATCGTCCTGTAGGATTCCGCCTTTACATAAAAAATCATTTAAGGACATTCCATTCGTAGTTTTACAACTCCCATCAAAAACAACCCTTAATTTAGTTGAAGTGCTGAACGGTCGCAATACACCATGATGGGGTAAAAAATATCCTTCATCCGGAATTGAATCATCGCAAATTTCTTCCATGTGACCTAAAGATTCGTACTCGCGAATAAAACTAATGTACAATTCTTTTAATTTAGGATCACGATCTAAGCGATTCCATAATTGTTTTAATCTCTTAGACGCAATTTGTTTTGAATCACCTAATGAAATATTAGTTGAATATTGTTCTTTAATCGGCAATTCAACCACGTATCTACCATCTGTTTTTCGGTAGTGAGTATTTAAAAAATGCTTATTACAATAGTTTAATTCGTTATCAACCATTGGTTTATTTTCGTTTACGTGTTCTATTTCCCAAAAGGAAGTTAACGCCTTATCAAGATTTTCGGTTTCAGCAAGTAAAAAACACGAATCGTTAATTTTCTCTAAATTAGAATTAAAGTTGTTCGCAACTCCCGATACAACATGACCAAAAAACGTTTCAATTAATATTAATTGGGAATCCTTAATTTTAATTTTATTCGTACCCAATAGTTCGAAGAATAATTCTGCTCCTAAAAGAGCATCAATTCGTTTTGGTTTATTCCAATTATTATCGGCAAGTTTTATTCTTTCAGATAAACTTAAATTCGATATGTTTACAAATGTGGGTGGAAGAACCGCAATTTTTGGAACTATTAACAAGTCTAAATAATAAGATTTATTATTTTCTTCATTTGTTAACTCGGTACGAACAAATGATTTAGCTGTAATGCACGAGTCATTAACACCAGAAATCGGAACATTTGTTTTTTGTTTCTTTAAACCCAATAAATTAGCAGCTCTACTGCTTATTAAATTCGAACTTGAACAGCTATCTAAAGTGGCTATTAATGGTCTAAATATGCCCTGCCCATCTTTAATATAAACAACCGCCGTATTTAAAATCACGCAATTAGCATTTTCGTTTTTATTCGTAAACAAAGTGTTCAAAGGAATGAAAGGAGGGGAGAGGGGTGACAAGATGTCTGTCTCCCTTTTCTCTTCTACTGCTGTATCAAATGTAAATGACTCATTTCTCATATTTTCATGAAGTAAAGAATGATGATCTTTGCTTTTACAAAAGCAAGTGTATTTAGACATGCAAGGATTAGG
Source organism: Parasteatoda tepidariorum (assembly GCF_982258835.1). Lineage (NCBI taxonomy): Eukaryota > Metazoa > Arthropoda > Arachnida > Araneae > Theridiidae > Parasteatoda > Parasteatoda tepidariorum. Next base: position 96,458,756 of record NC_141763.1, on the reverse strand, counting down.
AAAGTGCTTATTTAAGCATGAAAAACACAAATTATGAGTTTTTACTATTTCAATTCGCTGATTTACACTCATTCGTTTGAATTTATCGCATTTATAAAGTTTATGGCTTTCCCTACAACCTAATAAACATGGGTTATTCACTTTCGATTTAATTAAATACATTTTCTCTGTATTTGGCCTTGAACTAAAATGGGGCTTCTTTCTTTCCTCTTTAATATTAAGACCTTGCATAATTCTAGAACGTTCTTCCAAAAAACTTAGAAAATTGTCTAGTTTGGGTATTTCGTTTTTCGACAATTTCATTTCAAAACTTTTTCTAACTTCTGGATCGAGTTTTTGGAATAAAATATGCATTATCAATGTATCTGATAGCTCATTTGATTTAAATTCAAGCAAGTTTAATGCTCGTAAATTACATTTAGTGTTATCGATTAATTGCATGAGCTGATTAGGAGCGTCAGGGACTCTTGAAAAATTTAATAATTTATTAACATGGCAATCGATAACTGCTCGTTTGTTCTCGTATCTATCTTCAAGTGAAGACCATAAAGATTCAAATGTATCTTGGGCTGACTCAAGGCGTTTTGCTTCGCCTTTGAGGCAGCTTTTAAGATAGCACAGTCGTTGTGTGTCGCTCAACTCTTTATTATTTCCAATAATAGAATTAAATTGAATTTTAAAATTTTGAAATTCTTCATATTTTCCGGAAAAGAAAGGTAGGGGTAAATCCGGAATTTTATATATATTGGTACATGAAGCATTTGATTCCGTTTCATTAGGTTTATTAATATCAATTTTAGAGAGTAAAATATTAATCTTTACCTCTATTTCTTCGATTTCATCTTCTATATCTTGAGCAACATCTAGATTATCTTTCAGATCAATTTCTTCCGGAAGTAGCGTATATCCTTTTATCAGTTCTGATATCGATGCTTGTAGTTCCATTGCTACTTTCAGTTTCTTTTTGAGAATGATGGCAGCGGCGCTTGCATCCTGCTGCGTTGAGTGTTCTTCCAAAAATTTTTGGATTTTGTTTATTTTTGTTTTAATTGCCCCACGTTGGCGATTAAGATTTGTTATTGAGTTAATTGTGCTCATATTGAGGCTAGTTCTGCTCCAGGTCGCTAGGACCAAAGATGTCGGAGCTAATAGAGTCAAGTGGACTGTAACGTTTGGTAATTTTTTACTAAATGAGAAAAGAATGTTAGAAAGCTACGCTTGGCGCATTACAATCTCGCCAATGAGGGCGTGGACAACGATTTGATTAATGAAAACATAAAATAAATAGAACATATGTAATACTTAAAGAGGTTCTGCATATTTTCGTCTTTCTTATTCGGAAATTTATGCGGTGTGAGAAGTTTTGATGAGTGCAAAAATGTTCAGTTTTTTGTATATCAAAGAAAATTAACATGAAATATCTTCCTCTGTCAAAATAAATAAAATGCAACTGATTATTTATCTCTTACTTAATATGTATGATATGATAAATGTAGGAAACTTAATGATAACAAAATATTTTTTTAAAAGAAATCGTTTAATGAATGTAGAAGCTCCAAACATATTTTTTTTAACACAAAACAACAAATAAATATTATGATTATCATAACAATTAGTATATGACAAGTGTATTAGTACAAATCAGATATGCCATAATTATATTAGGTATTTTGTTATATAAAAATATTATCTGTATAATAACCATTAGTGAATAATACAAAACAGATACACCATAATCAACTATTTCGTCAATACATAAACAAATGATATTACAGGTATAAAAACCACCAGTGAATATACAACATATTTAACATGAAGGAATTAGCGAAACAATCCTCATTAAAATAAATTATTTCCTCGTCAGATATTCTCCTTTCTCTGAAAAATAAGAGGAAATTTTTGTGAGCGTACTTGCGTATATTGAATGAAATTTTATGCATATACACATGAATTGTATGTACGTACATGGACACAAACGTATATTGTACCTACAGGAACGCATGCATACATTATATGTATACAGGTGCATATACACGTATAAATAAAAATGCATGCATACACACGTATAAGTAAAAATACATGCATACACACGCAGTATATAATTATATTTATGTGGTCACTTTAAATATCGTAGTATGAATAACATTGTAATTAAATAGTACATGCATATAGTACATGCACACGTGAGTACATTGTATGTCATATGAACGTAGAATGAATAAATTATTTGTTGAAAACAAAAAGCAGACCACTCTGAAAATTTTTTGATCTAATGATCGGTTGTTTTTGTTGGTCTATGTCGCACTAACTATGAACTATGGGCTATTGGTGTAGAGTTGGGAAACATTCCTGAGGATGATAGGAAGACATGTCAACTCAATTTTGATCCTCTGCAGAGGGGATGGATCTCCTGCTTGACCACCTGCGAGTGAAATCGAGATCTTAATGGTTGAAAAGTTTAATTAGGATAGATACCGCACACCTTTGGTTCCTTTGTTAGTTGATCAAAGTGATCGGACATCCACACACTGACCGCAGCCAGTGATCCTTGACTTCGGTGTTCTACTGGGAACCGTGTCTTAAAGTTCACTCTACTGCGAGATGATCGAATATTTACCTTCTTGAACTCAATCTTAAAGGTTCAAAGTATCTTAAATATGTTAATTAATTAATGCAAACCATATTTTAAGTTAAGAAATTAGACAAAAATAAAACGTACTTTCTCTGAAAAACATACCTTTTCTCGACGAATGCACATTTCTGACCCACAAAATACAGAGGGTAGCCACACTTCGGGAAATATAGTCTCAATAATAGGTTGGTCAAAAGAGCCGTCTAACGGGTATTCGCAATCCGAAATAAATCGTCCCAATAGTGAGGTCTGAGTCCAAAGCTTAGACTCTTTAACGTTAATTTTACTTTTGCCTATTTCACCGTGTCTTGAGAACTTTTAAAACGAATTAAAATTATTTTGCATACACATATAAATTTCGTTTATCCAAAGATAATTCTTTACAAAATATAACTTTTAGTAAATGTTTACTTTTTTTAAATTTTATTTTATAATAGCCGAAAAATTTTTGATTATTAAAGCATACAATTTCTTATAACATTTTAAAGAAGGAAATTTTAAATGGCAAAATACAACATTTGAGTAAAATGGATCGAATAGTACCTGAAAAATTGAATTTTGAAAAAGTCGAATTTTTAACAGCTATTTGATTGATTTCGTTCAAATTTCGCGCTTTGCCATTTAAAACTGTTTAACTTAAATTCAAAATATTTTAGACTATCATTTAATAAAATAATAAAAAATAATTATTTTGACTAAAATTTATATTTTGCATGGAATTAGCTTTGGACAAACGAATTTTTTAATTGAGTGCAAAAAAAATTTCAATTCATTTAAGATGCTCTCAGGATATAGTCTCATACGTAAAATATATTAACATTAAGGGGTGCAAACTTTGAACCGCTCTTCTGACTATAACTATTGGGACTATTTTTTTTTTCAGATTCCGGCCACCCCTATAATTTGAGAATCAAAAACCCAAGAAACACCATAAAAAAGGAATGTTTGTTCAGAGAAAGTATGTTTTTGTGTCTGATTTCGTAACTTAAAATATCGTGGGCACTAATTAATTAGCATATATGTCATCCTCTCGAATGTTTAAGATTGAGTCCTTGAATGTGAAGATACGATCATTAGAGGAAAAGTTATTTAGAATGGTCCATTTATTTTTTGCGTATCGTACATACGTATAGATACTTTAAGTAGTACATATAAGTATGCATAATCTTATGTACGTTAATTCACATATAGGTAGATACACACATACTTTATATGAATATATAATGTATGTGTGTATCTATGTAAATGTGGGTATATTTGTACGCCCGTACGTTTGTACGTATATATACAATTTATATATCTTCAATATATGTACGCATGTATTCATGCGCTATGTAATAACGATGTATGCACTTATATATAAACAGGTCGCAAAAAAGGGAAAATCCTGAAAATATTTTTTCTATTGATCAGATTTTAATGTACACACTACTACTCGATCTTATTGGTTTGAATGTCTAACTTTATGAGGGATTCAGTTCCTAGACCCTTAAAACAGGAGAAGCACCTGCCGTCTGAAAAATATGGTATCACCAGTTTTGCAAATTTCACCTTGTATAACTTTTAAAGCAAATCAAAAATTTAATTTGAATGAAATCAATCGTGGTGTTCTTCAGAAATCGAATTTTACATAAATAACTTTTTTTAGAATTGGACTACCTAGAAACTATTAGTCCGATTTCATTCAAATTTATCATTTTGCCTTTCAAATTACTTTCTTAAAAATTATGAAAAAATATTTCTATATTTTTCAATGCAAAGTGTTTTCGACAATTTGCAAATAAAATAAAAAATAATATTTATTTAAAGTTATTTTTGCATAGAATTGTCTTTGAATGAACGAATCTTATAATAGTGTGCAAAAACTTCATGATTCGCTTAAAAAAGTTTTTCAAATATAGCGAAATACACAGAAAGCTTTGTTAACATTAAGAGATTGTAAGATTTCAATTCCGTAAGATTATTAACTCTTCATTTTAATAAACAGAGACAGAAATAAATTATAACACTTATGGAATTAAGCGCGCCTATCTTGGCGATTGGGGGCCATTTTTGGGAGAGGAGATGTGGAGTTGGTTCGAAGAAGTTGAAATGAGAACACGGACTTTTGAACGTTCTCTCGCTCGAGATTTTTATATATTATTTCATGTGTTGAATATGTGTGTGTGTGTATTTGTTTGTGTTGTGGAAACGAAGAGTTTGAATAAATAATAGTTTCCAACCTGGACTATTTATTTGTGCCACACATTACAAGATCCAAACATTCAATCGCTCTCCTGCCTAAACAACTTTGGCAATATTTTAAGTCTGGAAAACTTTTAAAATATTGCCTACCTTCCATATTTTGAGGATCAAAAATTCAAATACATCGGAGAAAAAAATATTTTTTTTCTGGTTTTGTAACATAAAATGTCGTTTGCGTAAATTAATTAGCATGTACAATATTATGTCCTCGAACAAATAAAAAATTGAGACTCAAGACGTAAACCATTTACGTATAAGATTAAAAGTTATTTAAAACAAGTAATTTTGCTTCGCACAATACATAAATATGAAGTCGAATCAATAGATAAACTACATTCAAGTTCCGAAAATAATTTTGTGGTAGAAGCGATCCATCAATTAGCACCCAAGAGCCGCTACAATCGATCACGTTATCTTCCATGTTGAACCCGAACTATCGCCTAAAACAAACTGAACCAGGGTGTCTTAGTACTGGCCACAAAAATTTTCATGGCCATTATTCGAAACTTGACACTATTCGACGATTTTTTATCAATTATAGAGATCAAATTTCTGAAATGAATTCCAATTTCAAAATGAATCAAAATTATTCCTATAAGCAATCAATTCTACTGATGGTGATTAGAAAACGAATAAAACATGTAGGCGCACAATGCTGATTTTATTTTCACCATCACTCCTCGTTAGTCATAAATCGTGGAGTCTTAACATCGATGACCCTCTAGTTCACAATAGACTATTGGGCGAATAATTTCTGTATATAAATATTTTAAATAAAATTCTCTTCACGCGGATATTTTATTGATATACCATAATTAGGTTTGTAATAATGTAAAATGAACGAGAGAAGTCCACACATTTTAAAGGAACCGCAACGCATAGGACCCCTAAAGCCAAATTCGAAAAAAAAAATTTGTAAAAAAGTATTGAAGAGTCAATTTTAAACACCAGATTCAAATTTTTTAAAATTTTATTTATTTTTTAATGAGATTGTTGGAATGAAAAGTTTCTAAAAAAGAACTAATACTTATACTTGTGTCGAGAAACCTTTAAAAGAAAGTTTTCGTATTGTACTTTCGCAGATCTTAAAAAACAATCCAAAATCATGGTCTTATGCTCGTTTATTTGCTTTTCCTTAAATAAGGTCCTTTGCAAAATATTTTCTTATTATTTATTAATATTTTTGCTGAAAAGGCTAATATTTGCTTTATTTCGTTTCCTTTGAGAAAGGTTTTCGTATAATATTTCTGCTAACCTAATCATGACAGAAAACAAAAATGCAAAAAATAAGGCTTACAATTTGCTTGTTTTTTAACCTAAATAACAATATTTTTTAAAAAAGATTTAAAAATCATTTACTTTTCCTTTAAGGAGGAAAGGTGTTAGTGAGAGCTTAATTTGAGCAATGATACGTAGGAAACAGGTATCAACTGAAAATATTTATTTGATGTAAATAAAAATAGAATGGAAATTACGAATGAATGACATGAGCGTCTGAACGACGCGGTGTTTGTAAACAGACTGATCAGATGAGTCTCGGCGATGGTGTTGCCAGATTCAGTGTCTGAAAGTTTCAGTAGAGTTGAGTGATATTTTCACACCCCCACTTCACGAAAGTCCCAATACAATACTGAACTTCTTAAGTTGTTCACTAGTCACCGGTTTGGTGAGTACATCAGCAGTATTGGATTTCGAATTAATGTAGCACAACTGGATCAGTCCAAGTTCGACTTTTTCTCTTATGAAATGGTGACGAATGTCTATGTGCTTCACTCTAGATGATAGCATGGGGTTGGTACTGATCTTTATAGCACTTTGATTGTCACAGTATAATTTTATTGCATCCATCTTTTGGTTGAACAGTTCCTCTTTGAGTTGTTTAATCCACAGTAATTCTTGTGATGCTGCAGAAATTGCCATGTATTCAGCTTCTGCTGTTGATAAGGCGACTGTTTGTTGCTTTTTGGAGTTCCAAATTATGGCACAATTTGATTCGCAGAAGACAAAACCTGTTGTTGATTTTCTGTCGTCTTTGTCGTTGGCCCAGTCTGAGTCAGTGTAACCTTGTAGTTGTCCATTTTTCCGGAAAGTTAGCCTTTTGGATAGTGTACCTTTTAGGTATCTGAAAATTCTTTTGACAGCCATCCAATGAGGTTTTCCTGGGTTGTTGGCATATCTACTAACTACCCCCACTGCAAATGCAATGTTTGGACGTGTTCCTTGAGCTGCATATATTAGACTTCCGACTGCTTCTCTATATGGTATCTGTCCTATCTCTTGCCTTTCTTTTTCGTCCTTCGGAGACATTTCTTTGGATAGTACTTGATCAGTTGGGAAAGGTGTTGTTGTTTCTTTGCAATCTTGCATGTTAAATCTTTTGAGCATGTTTCTGATATAGGTGCTTTGGTCTAAACTGATGATTCGTTCTGTACGGTCTCTTGTGATGGTCATTCCAAGAATGTGGTGGGCTTCTCCTAGATCTTTCATTTTGAAGTGTTGTTTTAGCTTCGTCTTGAGGTTCTCTTTTTGCTTACGGTCATTCGACAAAATCAGCAAGTCGTCTACATAGACGGCAACTATTAAAATTTTTCCTTTCTTGTTTGAAACAAAGATGCAAGGATCAGTTTTCGATCTGGAAAGTCCTATGTCTTTGAAGGTTTCAGCTAGTTCCATGTACCATGTTCTACTTGCTTGTTTTAGTCCGTATATGGATTTGTTCAGTTTGCAATATCTGTGAGGAAAATATTCAGGGAGGTCAGGGAGTTCCATGTAAATTTCTTCTTCCAGTTTTGGGTGTAGGAATGCTGCTACAACATCCATTTGATCTAAATCCAGATCCAAGTTGGCTGCTTGAGCAATGAGAAAACGGATAGAACTGTTTCTGACTGTAGGTGAGAAGGTTTCCTCACAGTCTATTCCATATTTTTGAGAGCATCCTTTAGCTACTAGGCGTACCTTATGTCTTTCTGTTTCCCCATTTGGTTTGAATTTTGTTTTGAATGTCCATCTACTCTTAATGGCTTTTCTACCAGGTGGTAAATCACAGAGTTCCCATGTACCATTTAGTTTGTGAGCTTCGATTTCTTCTTCCAGAGCAGCTTTCCATTTCTGAGCTTCGTCAGATTGCATAGCATCTTCGTAAGTTTCTGGATCCTGAGCTCTACAGAGATTTGCTTGATACACAATGAAGTCATCGTTAAAGATTTTTCTGTTAGGTGCCGTAGCTCTTTTCGGGTATCTATTTGTGTCTTGATTATAAGGATCTTCATCTTCATTGTCTGAAGACTTGTCTGTGGTGTCTGGTTCCTCTGTTGTGGTTGGAGTGGAAATGTTTTCGATTTCAGTCATGTCTGCAGTTTGGGATTCTGTTGACGTTGAGTCATCTGCTTTATTTAAAAAGTCATTTTCAAGGAATATAACATCTCGACTAATGAAAACTTTCTTTGTAGAAGGATTAAAAATACGGTATCCTTTTGTTTCTTCACTGTATCCAACAAAGATGCCTTCTTTGGCTTTTGGATCAAACTTTTTTCTGTTCACATTAGGGATATGTACCATGACTTTGCATCCAAAGACTTTTAGGTGGGAGAGGTTTGGTTTCTTTCCTGACCAGGCTTCTTCAGGTGTCATGTTTTTCAATGCTTTAGTGGGTGATCTATTCTTTAAGTAGTTGGCTGTGTAGACAGCTTCAGCCCATAGTTCAGTTGAGAGTCCTGAATCAATTAGCATAGTACGAGCTTTCTCAACTAAAGTTCTGTTTAAGCGTTCTGATGTCCCATTTTGTTCTGGAGATCTTGGTACAGTTGTTTGATGTCTGATGCCACAAAGCTTTAGGCAGTTCTTAAGATCAGTGTTGACATATTCACATCCATTGTCAGATCTTAAGGTTTTTATTTTCCCGTTGGTTTGATTCTCAACAAGAGCTTTAAAGTTCACAAAAGTTTCTTTTACTTGATCTTTACTTTTGAGGAAATAAACAAAAGATTTTCTTGAAAAATCATCGGTGAATGTTAGAAAATAACGAGCTCCTCCAATAGACAATGTTTGCATTGGGCCACACAGATCTGAATGCACAAGTTCTAGAATGCAGTTAGTTTTGGTTTTAGATTCTTTAGGAAAAGGTGTTCTTGAAAGTTTTCCTTCGATGCATGTAATACAGGTGTCAGATTTATTAGTGTTGCAGTTAATTCCAGTGGACATTTTATTTATTAAAATGTTCATATCTCTTCTATTTAAGTGAGCAAGTCTACGGTGCCAGATGTTTTGAGAGTTTAGTATGGCAGTTGATGCAGAAAAGTTAGCAGTGTCTAACACATATAGTCCATTATTTTCTGATGCAGTAGCAACTACATTTTTATTTGGAATTATAATTTTAGAATCCAATATCTTACATCCTTCAGAGTCAAAAATTATTGACTTACCCTTTTTGGCGATTTGAGAAATGGAGAGCACGTTAGTGGTGAGTTCCGGAGCATGTATAACATCACTAGCTGTGATAGTGCTGTTTTTTAATGCAATATCCACTGTTCCAATACCTATTGCTGGAACCACGTTGCCATTGGCTATATAAATTTTCCTGTTTCCACCAGGTTTTAAATTTTGTATCCAGTCCCCTCTCGGTGTCATATGAGCATTACAACCAGAATCCAGATACCAGTCTGTAGGTAGGTTATCTTTAGAGTTGGATTCTACAGATGTGAAAAAGCCAGCTGTATTTTCTCTGTTTTCAACCTTCTTTCGTGTGTTCTGTTTCCTTGGTTTTGGACAGGAATGACTATAATGTCCATATTCATTGCAATTGTAGCATCTTGGTTTTTTAGTGTCTTTATTCTTCGATTTATGAGCAAATTTCCGGGATTTTCCATAAAATGCACTTTCAGAATGATTTGTCGATGTAGAACACAAATCTTTCACATTTTCTTGTAATAGCAAATTTTTGACAAAATCAACTGTAATGGCTTGATTTGAGCCTTGTATTCCTAGAATAAGTGGTCTGAATTTCTCTGGTAGTCCTCCAAGTATTATTCCGCCAACAGTTTCACTATCTAGTGGCTTTCCGATACTTTCGAGTTGTTCCGAGATGTTCGTTATGTTGTCAATATACGTTGACATCGATGAGCAATCTTCATATTTTGTTCGAAATAGTGATGAATACAGTTCAATTCTTCTAATTACCCCTTTATCTTCATAGGTATTCTGCAATGACGTCCAGGCTTCCTTAGCTGTTTTCGCTTTCTTGGTTTCTGCTGACGCTATCGGTTTAATCGATAAATTTATTTTTGCCAGTGCTCTTCTATCTAATTCTGGATCAATTTCTTCATTTCTTATCGGTTCAATGCATCCCCAGAGTCCAGCATCAACTAAGAAATTTTTCATTATAAATTTCCAATCGGAATAGTTCGAGCCATCAAGATGTTTCGATTCTGGAAGTCCCCCACTTGACGTAGAAACGGGTGTTCTTCGAACATTTAATTGAGTCTGTAAATCTTCAATTTGTTGCTGCAATTCTTTAATTGCTTCTGCTTCAGCCATTTTTCGATGTCAGAAGTGTTTTCAGCGAACAAGTGATGAAAAAGAAACTGTCCTGTTCTGTTATTTCCAACACTTCCGATTTCCGAATTCGTTCTTAAATGTTCATTTTAGTTGATTAGTATTTCCATTTCTGGGCCCGTGACCTGTTAGTGAGAGCTTCATTTGAGCAATGATACGTAGGAAACAGGTATCAACTGAAAATATTTATTTGATGTAAATAAAAATAGAATGGAAATTACGAATGAATGACATGAGCGTCTGAACGACGCGGTGTTTGTAAACAGACTGATCAGATGAGTCTCGGCGATGGTGTTGCCAGATTCAGTGTCTGAAAGTTTCAGTAGAGTTGAGTGATATTCTCACAAAAGGTTGGAAATTGCAATATTTTTACGCCATTGAAAAAAGGTTTTTACCTGCAAACCTTTTCGTGACAATGAAAATAAAGTTAAAACACAAGGTTTTCGTAAGGTTACATGCTTTCTGGGTCTAGTTCCGGCTAAAAAGTTTGCAGTTGCTTACTACATATTATTCTGCGAGGCGATATTTTCAAACAGAAAATTTTTTTTCAATTAAAGAAATAAATTGGATAATTTCTGAGCTCAAATCTGCCGTATTCCATAAGATATTAATGTTATTAAGTAATTCTGGTTAGTTTGAAATGAAAACTTGCTTTAGTTATTTATAGATATATTGTTAGAAAAGGTGACATGGTTGCTAGATTTTGAAGAACTCGCTTTTTGGCAGTCCTGATTTGGCCTCTTTCGATTTGTTTATTACTGTTTGTTCTTGTTGCAAGCTGTGCACCATCTTACGTTAGTGTTAACACCTTTAGCATTGTAAACACAAGTAATAAGTAATCAAATACCACGTTTGCAAGAATTTCAAAACACAATAATGCCATATGGCTTTAAAATACAACGGAAACAGTAACCCGGAAGTATAGGCGGTATGGAGCTTGCAGACGGAAAACGGGTCAGATGCACTGCTTGATTTAGTCGCTCGTAAGATTGAGACCGATCTGTACTTTTACAGATCCTTATTTGGGAAAATACAAGAAGTAAAAGTCGTATTCTTGTGTTTGTTTATTTTTATTGCTTTTAAATTTTGAAATTGTGTGAAGAAAAAAAAGCAATTGAAATAAGGAAAAAAATCTTCGTCATAAAGGAATAGTGAGTATTCGTGTTGTGTATGAATCAGTACATTAAAAAATTTAGTACTTTATGAATTTTTCGGTATTACTTTACAATAAAATATCTCTTGTTTTGTAAATTTTTTGTTTTCTTGAAGAAAATACGGATAATGTCTAAAAAGCGAGATTTTCGGAAATGTTTTCTGATCATGATCTACGCCAATATCACGAGAAACTAAAATTAACTTTACAGAAAGGCACCAATTAGAAGGGTTCTATAATTAGTAGCCACTCAAGGGCAAGCAACTATATGATATTTTTTAATAAAAATAATAAGAAAAGGGAAGATTTCAAGTATACAATATAGAGCCCTTGCACAAATTATTTCCTTTTTAGCATTTTGTAAATAATCATCACTATGAAAAAAATAAATAAACATGAAATCCTCTGTAGTAATTGCCGAAAAAATGATTGATGACAAAATTGCACGAATCGTACTTCTCAAATGTTTAGTTTCGAGATTTGGTTGTTGAATTCCTAATTTCAGATTTAAGAATTATGGAGAAATCAATAGCTATAGCTGCCAAAAATTTGATTTAGTTATAGCCTTAAAGGTAAATACTATATACATGATTCGAATTTTCCCTATTAATAGGAATATACCAAGATATTTAAAATCCTTGTGATATCAATAACGTACCGAAAATATCAACGTGATATCAATAATGTACGATCAAAACATTACATCGATTTGCAATCTATAGGTGTAAATTGAGAGCTTCAAAAAATTATCATCTAAATGCATCATTCAAATATTACATGTAAATTTCTGTATTAAAGAAAAGTAATATTTTTTTTTACTTTTCAAAAAAAAAATCTTTCTGCAAGAACTCTACAACGTTCAGCAACAATGTTGCCGTGCCATTGCGATTCTGTTACAGGGATAATTTCTTAAGTTTGTGAGTGGGATCTTAAATTTAATTTAATAAATTATTACTATTTTAATATATTTTAATTTCGATTTTTATAACATTTGCTTGCGGCCGGTACAGTATTCGTACCAGTCAGAAAAACTTTCTGCATTTGTACTTGTGGTTTTCTATTAAACAAATAGTTTTTGATAGGTTATGATGTAGGTACTAAATATTTGATATTAAAATTAGATGATTTTAAATTTAATTTATATTTTAAAAAAGAGCTTTTCTAAGAAATTTGTGTTCATTTTTTTATGTCGAACACCATAGAATAACCTTGATATTTTTCTATGTTAACACAACTCGGTATTATGTTTGTACAATTCAGTTCAGTATTAAGAAGTTGGTAAAAAATTTTTTATTCATTATAACATTTTTTTTTTTTTTGAAAATTTCAAAATCAGCAATTTTAAATCTTTTTTTTTTTTTTTTTGCAAGTTGCAATAAAAAGAAAAGTAAGTGCTTTTGTTAGATATAAAATAATAATTGAATAAATTTTTTTATCGTGTCCACGGACAATTAAATGGCCTTGTGTGCCTTCAAAACTGCATCCGTAAGCTCCAATACATCAAATTGAATAAATTATTTTATAGTTATTAATTTATTTAAATTTTTATTTAGCTTGAATTTTTTGCTATGTTCATTTTATACATTTTTAATAAAAATTTACTTAGATCAGTTTCAGAAATGCAAATATTGCCACATATACTTTTATCTGCTAATTGCTAGTTTACGAAGAGGGATTTTCTTTGTTTTTCTTCCCTTTTTTTTTAGATTTGTATATTTTTTTTCCTGTAAAAATTTAGACATTAATCTGATCTGATATTTTTTCTTGGAAACAACTTGTTACTTCTGCAATTTTCGATGACTAAAGCTCAAACAATACAATTTGAACATTGCCTTATCAAATCTCAGTGATGTAGCATTGTATACAATATGAAACATTTAGCATTAGAGGTGATTGTATCCTGGGTTTTTCGTATTATTTCACCAGGTCTAGAAACTAAGAGCAGAGCATGTGTTTAATTTTGTGGGATTCCGCAAACCAAAGCTAATAATCCGACAAAATTTTCGCCTCAATCTAAAATTTAAAGTGTAAATTAAGTTCACAATTAATTTGAAACCTCGGAATCCGCTGACATTGCGATACAAATTCACGCACTTTTAAATATCAATGTTCCTATTTATAGGATTTAAGAGTTACTCATTGTTAGTCTAATCACGTGATTGAAAAATCCAGTGTAGCATTTTGTATTTGCGCTTTTTTCAAATCAATAACGCGATTCATATTTACGTGAATTTAAAATCCTTTATCACTTTGTATTCACTGGATCTACTAAAATCCTGCAACGCAATTTTAGACATTTACACAATACAGAAATCCAATATTGCAAAATTTATTTTCGAGTTCTTAAATCAATGATTGTGAATAATAGTCACATGATTTTAAAACCCAATATCCCCATTCTTATAAGAACAAAGTTTATGTAAAATTAATATAAAATAATATTTAAATAAATTATGTTATGATTCTCATTTGCTTAAATTTCTCTGAAGTGTCTTTTTTTGTGAGTCTCTGTTGCCTCGATCCTCTTCAACATGGACCTCAACTGCTTTGACTTGTACTTTTCTGCACTTGTCAAAAGACAACAACAACACTTAAATTTTTATTTAGCCTGTAATTTTTTTTTTCAGCTTAAAATGTAAGAAAAAGGTAAATTTTAATTAAAATTAATTTTAGTATTTTTTGAAAGGTACGTTTGATACATTTTTAATAAAAATTTGAAAAGTTCAGATTAAATATCAGAAATACAAACCCAGAAATGTAATGTAAACCTCATTCATTGTGATTTCTTATAGTTTTATTTCCAGTGTTTTCCTTAGGCACTCGTGAGTTTTTATAATTTTTTCAGACCTTTCCTTTGGTTTTTTAATACTATGTTATTGCTACTTGCCTTTTCACTTTAAAGTAAATGTTTTTTACACACTCGATTCAGTGCGATAATGTTGCAAATTAATGTTGCTTCCCCAACAGTTTTTGCCTTCATTTAATTTCATATTTATACAATGTTATATACTCGTATTTGATTAATGCGATGTTGTAACGTTTCTCGAATTTCAGGTTGCAGTAACTACAGTTTGTTAGTATTCAAAAATCACTTTTAGCACGCTTCGTTCTATCGTGATTCCACTTTTTTTTCCCTGAGAGTTTTTTCAATCATTTTTTTTTTTTATACAATGTTATTTCATAATGCATATTTCAAACTTAAACCCCTTTAGGACAATGATCACATGTGTCTCACATATTTCCAATTTTGATACTTTTAATGCTTATTGTTATTTTTTATTTCCTTGATCACTTTGTGTCACATTCGTTTTGTGCCATTTCTATTGTAAATGTAAAATTTTTTTCATTTTTTTCTTTTTTTCTTTAAAAACACAACGTTTTTTGACTCCTGAAGAGATGCACATCTGAATGAATATGTATTGACTTTATATGATAGCAACAATGTTTTTCTTGTATACTTTCACTTCTTCTTTAATATTTTAAGCCATAGTAACTAAAGTTAAACATGAACATTTTTTTAGATGGGAAAAATTCAAAAATATTTATTATGTAATTTTTGTAAAAAAAAATTTCAATAGCAGTAAATTAAAGCAATGAACAGCTACAACAATAAATATTTCTAAACCATATTTTTTCTTTAAGCAGTATATTTTTAAGGTTATAAGAATGTTGCCTGTAATCGCCCTATAGCCAGTGTTGAATGTTAATTTTACCCTGTACAAAAGTTTATTGTACCTGTTGGCGTGATTAAGTACTTATTTTAATGGTTGCAAAGAATTTGATGAAATTTTAATATGCAATAAATTTTATGAACATTTAAGACTTTTTCTCAATGTTGCTGTTTATAGTGGGATGCATTGTTCTGAATTTAATTGTGCTTGAAGATAACCAAAGATATTAGCCAAGAATAAGTGATCTTAAAATTTGTTTCTACTGCCCGCCAAAGAGAAAGTAAGGCATTTTCATTACCTTATTGCACTGTAATAATACTGTATGCTTTTTTTTATTACTATGATTTTTTTTATTACTATGATTTTTTTTATTGCTATGTATTTATTACTATGAATTACTCTGATATTCATTCCATTGTAAAACTTAGATGTATTTATAACTATTTTAGTAATACTACTTTTGCATTAGTCTTTAAATATAATATCCAGTAATGGTTATTAGTATCCAACAGTAACTCTATAACTCATTATGCTGAGACATTTGAGTAAAAATTTTAATGTAGTTTTTGATACAAAGTTGCAGGAACAATGGACACTAAACAATGATGACACAGTAGCCTACATTCAACTTCGCTTTCTGGTGACTTAAGTCTTCAGTTCGCAAACAAAACTAATGCAAAAATTCTATGGGAAAAAAGTTCAAATCATATTCTGGTAAAACCGAAGATCGCAAAATCGATGCAAATAGCGAAGTAAAAAATCTTGAAATTAAAGAAAATGAAAATGTTTCAGACTATATTGCAAGATCACGAGGACTTCAAACTAAATGTTCGTCATTGGGACTGGAAATTTCAGAAAGGAAACATGTTTATTACACAGTTAGAGGATTACGAGGAACGTTTTCAAAAATAAGAGAGATCCTGAAAACTGAAAACCCAACGTGAAAAACAAATAGATGAAATTTTAGAATTACTGAGTGAAGAAGGAAGTTGCTTATCAAAATTAAAAAGTGATATTCCTAGAAGAACTGAAGCACTCGGAGTAAAACATAAATATGAAAATCGAAGCACAAAGAAATGTTTCATCTGCCATAAAACGAATCACCTAGCTAGAGACTGCTATTTCCGAAGCAAGAATGAGGGAAATCAAAACCCAGCATCTAAAAAAAAAAAAGAACTTTTTCGAACTATAAATCGGGCATGAGCAAAACCAAAAACAATAACACTCATTGTGCAAGTCAAGATAAACATTTTAGTGAAAATTTCGCTCTTACGCCCGAACAAGAACATTGCGTAAATTCTAGTGCTACCGGTAAAAACAAAACTGTTTTCATTCTAGACTCTGATGCTATTTCACACACGGTAAGAGATTTAAACTTTTTTGAAAGGATAAATCATATTAATGGAATGATACAATTAGCAGGTAACAAGTCAAATTTAATTTTTAAAAGTTGTGGTATTGTAAAAGCTACTACAACAGTCGATAATTGCAGAAAAAATCTAACAATATTTGATGTTATCAGTGGCGTACGCAAGGGAGGGGTTTAGGGGTTTGAACACCCCCTTGAGCTCAGACAAAATGGCAAAAATAAACATTTTAGTAGAAATTTGCGGGTATTATTTTTTAAGACTATATATTATTATTTGCCTTATGCCTATCTTTTTATCTCACGGTATTTCTCAGAATACTGAAAAAAACATTTACTATAATAGGGTTGTACTTTTGAAACCAAATTCACGTGATACTGTTATGGACTGGCTCCTTTATGTTCTGCCAGTCGCGATACTTTTCGAGGCTGGCTGTCATTCGCGAGGTCTTCATGCGATGATTCTGGAATCTTAGACGTTCTGTCGTCTTTGAGACCATTCGAGAATTTTGGAGATGCGGTGAAAAATTATATAAAAGGGGGAACGGAGTACAATGTAAGTTTTTCTGTTGTACAGAAATGTGATACTTCCGTAGAAGAAAACATTTCTAGCATAACAAAATCTGATGAAATTGAAAGTGGCCCTCAAAGTGTTACTTCCCACCCATATGACATTGGACTTTTTTCAGAAGATATTACATGCGAGAAGATATTACATTATGTTCTTAAACGTAAAAAAATCAAATCAAAATTTAACTAAACAGTGTTGTCTAAATAAAAAGTCAAAACTGCCTAAATTAGGGAAATAATAGTGCTTTTTTACATACTCGAATTTCTTTTAGTAGCTTCAGAAAATTATGAGCACCCCCTTGAAAAAATTCTGCGTACGCCACTGGATGTTATATATAAACCAGATTTACGAAACAATTTAATTTCTGTATCTAAATTAATTGATAAAGGTTATAAAATTGAATCTAATGGTAATGATATTTTGATCTCAAGTAATGACAATCGCATAGTTTTAAAAGCTATAAAAGTAAACAATCGTTTTGAAATTTTAATCGAATCATTTCATAACACCTCACCTAAATCATTTGATTATAATGATGTAAATAATTCTGAGTTAGAATGTTATGAAGTAAGTAATTTGGATA
This sequence comes from Parasteatoda tepidariorum, assembly GCF_982258835.1. Classification (NCBI taxonomy): domain Eukaryota; kingdom Metazoa; phylum Arthropoda; class Arachnida; order Araneae; family Theridiidae; genus Parasteatoda; species Parasteatoda tepidariorum. Next base: position 96,440,986 of record NC_141763.1, on the reverse strand, counting down.
CTTATAATATTTGGCATAAAAGACTTTCTCATTTAAATCCACAATACATGGTTAAAATGCAAAATATCCTTGCATAAATTATAAAGATTTTGAAAATTACCATTGTGAATCTTGTGACATAAGTGAAGTAACCCATAAGAGTCATCCAGCAATTATTATTGCACAAAGTAATTCTATATTAGAGTTAATCCATGCGGACCTAGCACGCCCAATAAATTGTGATTCAATAGGGAATTCAAGATATTTTTTAGTTCTAGTGAATGATTTTTCTGGGATGAACTTTTCTTATTTTTTGAAATATAAACAATTACTAATATACCTAAACAATTCCGAAATAAATTTGATTTTCCGGTAAAACGTGGGATTTTCGTCGGTTATTCTAGAGAAAGGCGCGCTTATAAAATATATGATGTCGATAAAAATATTGTAATTGAAGAGAGTGTAATTGAAATTTACCGAATCATTAAGAGGAAGTAAATTTCTGACAAACAAAAATGATTGTAGCATATGGAACATTGAGGATTTCACCCAGTTTAATATATCTCAACTGCAAATCGAAACTGAAACCCAAAACTCCCCTCCATCCGAATCAAGGAGTGAACATTCTGTTTCTCATAAATCGTCTCAAGATAGTACCGATTCGCAAATCGAAAATAGACAAACTACTCCGCTTTAAGACGTTCTGAAAAAATAAAATATTCGCAAACTTAGCTTCGAAAGGATCATCTGTTCCTCTATGACTAGTTGATAAATAGTAATAAATATTCGCAATGGAAAATGAACTTCTTTCGATGGAGAAACATAGGGTTTCCGAATTAATTGAGAGGCCTAAGAAGGAAAAAAATAATAAAAAGTAAATATGTGTATACAATTAAAAATGACGTTACTAACAAAATTTACAAAGTGCGACTGGTTGCAGCTGGTTTCAATCAAATAAAAAATGTTGATTCTAAATCGTATTCACCTGTGGTAAATGTTAAATCATTCTTTAGCAGCAAAATTGGATCTATTAGTTAAATTTTTTGATATTAAAACTGCCTATTCATTGATGAAACTGTATACATTCGAACCCCACTATAGTGAACACTCGGATGTAGTGAACTTTTTTAGTGGTCCCGTCCGTACTCCTATTTGAATAATGTTATTTTTAACACTTATAGTTAACAGCTGAGAACTTGGAAATTCGGTTATAGTGGACTCAAATTTCATTTCTTTAATTATCTTTTTCAATCCTCCATCTTTAAACTTGCAGGTGTTGGGACTGAAAATGAATGCATTCCCATACAATGTGTCATATTTCACTCCTGTATGCTTATCACTTTTAACTATGCTGTAATAAATGTTAAACACAACATTTATCTTATACTCCCTCTTCCTGGCAAACCTCTCTTTGCCCCCTTTCATAAAGCTTGCTCTACAACTTGTTAACTTAGCCACCTGCTGAATTTTTGGAATTTTCTTATCTATTCAAACCATATTCTTTACAAATCACCCCTTGACAATCAAGAAGGGGAACAATTTAGCTCCTTCAACAGCTGCTTTCTTCACATTCTTACATTATTTATTTGAAACAAGATTTTTATTTCAAAAGCAGGGAAAAGGGCAAATTCTCTAAAGAGAAAAGCGTTTTCGATAGAGGACAAAGTCAAAATTGTAAGGCGTATTGAACATGGAACCAATCAATCGGCACTGTGTAAGGAATTTACCTTGTCAAAATCTACAGTTTCGAGCATTTGGAAAAATCGAAGTGCAATTCTAGCCACTGCCACATACGACAAAAATATGGTTTCGTCGAAAAAACTGCGTGGAACAAGAAGCTTTGTTAAAATGGTTCAGCACTCAGCGAGATAGAAATCTTCCTGTGACCGGACCTACGCATCAAATTAAAGCGAATGAGTTTGCTGAAAAAATAGAGGAAAAGGATTTTGTGTGCTCGAATAGATGGCTGGATAGATTAAAAAAAAAAAAAACGGAATAATATTTCTTCAGGAAAGATTATTGGAGAAGAAGCTAGTGTTGATGCAACGGATGTGGAAAACTGAAGTGTGGCCGAATATTATACAGAATTAAGAAGAGAAAGACATTTTTAATCCTGACGAAGCTGGACTATTTTACAAATTGATTTCCAATCAGACGTTAAAATTTAAAGGAGAAAAATGCACTAATGGGAAAGTCTCCAAAGAAAGAATAACAGTTCTTGTTTGTACTTACATGAATGGCTCGGAAAAGCGAAAACTAACTGTCATAGGTAAATCTCAAAAACCAATGTGCTTTAAAAATGTTTTAAAAAAACTGCCCGTAAACTACAAAGCCAATCAAAAAGCGTGGATAACCTCCCATTTTTTTTAAGACGAACTTCGACAGTGGGACAGTGTTTTATTAAAAGTAAATCGTAAAATTGTTCTTGTAGACAATTGCACAGCTCACTCCATTTAAATAGTCTTAAAGTGTATTAAGCTCGTATTTCTACAACCAAATACGACTTCTGTGTTGCAACTCATGGACCAGGGTGTTATTCTGAAGTTTCACTATAGGAGGCAATTAGTTATGCATATTTTAGATAACTATGATAAAAACAACATGGACTCAGGATGCAACATCTCTCTTCTGGAAGCAATAGTTTTGCTAGAAAAATCATAGAGGCAAGTAACATCAGCTACAATCCGCAACTGTTTCCGACATGCAGGTCTTTCAAAGGATTTAGAAGAAAAAGATTCCAAAGATGAGGAAGAAAATTTACCTATTTCTCTATGGCTAAAAAAACATGGAGTGGACATTTTCCTTAAGGACGTTATTGAGCAATTTGAATGTTGCGATGATGAAGTATGTACTTCTGGTACTCCTACCGATGACATTGTCAGTGAAATAAAACAAACGAACGAAAGTAGAGAAGACTTATTAGAAGAAAATGTTGAAGAAGAAAATTAACTTTCAGCACCATCTATAGCTGAAGTAAAATCAGCCATAAATGTCCTTAATTTGTTTTTTTCTACAGAAAATGTAGATCAAAAAATCTTGCATTCTTTGCACATTGTAGATAAGAAAATTGATGAACTCTATTTAAAATCAAATTGTGTTCAATCAAAAATCACAAATTTTTTTCATAAAAAGTGAAATTAAAACTAATTTTTAAGCGACGTAAGTACTTTTTTCATTAATTTTTTCTTTATTATCTGTTAATAATTTTTTCAATAACTTATGTAAAATGGCAAACACAATTTTCAATCATTCAACTGTCTTATGCAAAAAATGTTTTTCAAAAAATTTGGATATAGTGAACCATCGTTTATAGTGGACACATTACTGAGACCGCTATAGCGGGGTTCGACTGTAACTGTATATAGAAATACCTCCAGGTTTTGTGAGATAAATATGGTAAAATAAAGTGTGCAAGTTAAATAAAAGTATTTATAGCTTACCTCAATTTGGTAGAAATTGGCATATTAAGTTAAAAATGAACTTAAAAAGATTGGTCTCACTCAACTTGCATCTGACAATTGCGTATTTACTAAAATTAATGATAATGATTTTTTCGCAATTTGTGTATACGTAGATGATTTGGCAATATTTTCCAATAATTCGAAATTATACAAGGATATCATTTCAAAACTTACAAATATTTGAATTAAAAGTAACAACTAATGATTCAAAATTTTTAGGCATTGAGATTTCTCTTCAAATTCAACAAAAGAAAACGGAATTGGTTTATCTCAAACTCATTACATTGAAACTTTAATGAAAAAATATGGTTTGCAAAATTGTAAGAAAACTAATATTCCTATAATTAAAGGTGAAGATAGATGTTTTAATCCTACTGATGATTTAGTAGACTGATTATCAGGAAATCGTCGGTCAATTTTTATATTTAGCAAATAGAACCCGACCAGATATTACTTTTGTAACTAGTTATTTATCACAATTTTATAAACACCCCCAAAAAAAGGCATTATGTTTTAGCTAAAAGAGTTTTGAAATATTTGAACGGTTCAAAAGAGTCATGTTTTATAGTAAAGAATTCGGTTTTTTAAATTGTGGTGCTGATGCAAGTTGGGGCAACGCAGATGGAGGAAACTCTTTTTCAGGTTGTGTAATTATGATAGTTAATTCTCTTATAACATGGAAAAGTAGAAAACAAATATGTGTAGGACTTACAACATGTGAAACTGAACGATTTGCTGCGACTGACACAGCTTGAGAACATGCTTGGACATGCTATTGACTAGTTGAACAATGGTAAATCTTCTAATGAAACCAGGCATGTAAATCTTAAATGTCATTTTGTCAGAGATATGATTGAAGATAAAATATTAAAAACTGTTTATAAGAATACTAATAATAATATTTTTCTGATTTTTTTTAACAAAAGCTGTTGCATTTGAGAAGTTAATTTTCTCTTTGGAAAAAATAAGTTTAATTTGGAATTTATATTAAAAGAATTAATATTTTTTATGTGTATATTGTTATTTGAATTAAAAATTAAAATCCTTCTCGCAGGGGGAGATAGTTGTCATTAGCAGGGAAGGATTGCTACGAAGTCTTTTTCTTTTTATACCTCAAGATGGCGTTCTTTTTAAATTTGTATGCTTTTGTTTGCTTTTTGTTAATAAACCTTTACTTTCTGTCCGAATCTCAATCCACGGACTGCATTTCTTTTTAAGCCTTTCCCAAAATATGATGAACCTTACAAACTTTATTCTTAGTACTGCATGGTTTTAAGAAACAAGTTGCAAACAATTAATTTTCAGAATAGTTTATCTAAAAGAATAATAATCAATGTATTTTTGACGTCTAAAGTAGGGACTTGCAGCCAATTTTTTAATCTCCTTATAGCCTGTGTTAACTGTTAATTTTGACCTGTAAAAAGTTTATTGCATCTGTTAGCATAATTTAAGTTTTATTCAATTGTTACATAAAAAATTTGATTCAATTTTAGGCCATTTAATTTTTTTTCTCAATGTTGCTCTTTATAGTTGGATGCATTGATGTGAATTTCATGGTGCTTGAAGACAACCAAAGATAATAGCCAAGAATAGGTTATCTTAAAATTTGTTTCTACTGCCAGCCACAGAGAAAGCAAGACATTTTAATTTCCTAATAGGATTTTTATAATACTGTATGAATTTTTTATTACTATGATTTTTTTATTGCTATGTATTTATTACTATGAGTTACTCTGATACTCATTTCATTGTAAAACTTAGATGTATTTATAACAATTTGAGTACTACTTTTGCTTTAGTTTTTTAAAATGTCCAGTAATAGTTATTAATATCCAACAATAGTATCCTGAAATAAACTTGAGTAAAATTTTTAGTGAAGTTTTTCTACAAATATATTTTAACGTGCTTTAAGACAGTTCACTCTTACAAAATCTTATTATTGCAATATATTTAGATCTTTGAAATTATAATTTGTAATATACAGATTAATACCGTTGCATTTTATACAATATGAGTTCTTTAGCAGACAGTAACATGTTTAGGCTTGATGTTAATACTAATAAGAAACTTTATTTTTGTGTTATATGCAATAAGAATTTTTCTCGGAAGAATCGCACTGTGCACATTCGCTCTCATACAGGTGAGAAACCTTATTCTTGTAGTATATGCAATAAGAATTTTTCACAGAAGATTAATCTGACAGTGCACAGTCGCTCTCATACAGGTGAGAAACCTTATTCTTGTAGTATATGCAATAAGAATTTTTTTGATAGGTATCAACTGACTAAACACAATCTTACCCATACTGGTGAGAAACCTTATTCTTGTAGTATATGCAATAAGAGTTTTGCACAGAAGTATAATCTGACTGTGCACAGTCACTCTCATACAGGTGCAAGACCTAAACCTTATTCTTGTAGTATATGCAATAAGAATTTTGTAGATAGGTATCAACTAACTAACCACAATCGTACTCATACTGGTGAGAAACCTTATTCTTGTAATATATGCAATAAGAATTTTTCACAGAAGATTTATCTGACTGTGCACAGTCACTCTCATACTGGTGAGAAACCTTATTCTTGTAGTATATGCAATAAGAATTTTTTAGAAAAGTCTCAACTAACTAACCACAATCGTACTCATACTGGTGAGAAACCTTATTCTTGTAATATATGCAATAAGAATTTTTCACAGAAGATTTATCTGACTGTGCACAGTCACTCTCATACAGGTGCGAAACCTTATTCTTGTAGTACATGCAATAAGAATTTTTCACATAGGTCTAATCTGACTAAACACATTCGTACTCATACAGGGGAGAAACCTTATTCTTGTAGTATATGCAATAAGAATTTTTCACAGAAGAGTAGTCTGAATGTGCACATTTTCTCTCATGCGAAAGAGAAACCTTATTCTTGTAGTATATGTTTTAAAAGTTTTCCATTAAGGTGTCATCTAATTAAACACAGTCGCTCTCATGCAGGGGAGAAACCTTTTTCTTGTAGTATATGCAATAAGAATTTTTCAGAGAAGAGTACTCTGACTAGACACAGTCGCACTCATACTAAAGAGAAAGCTTATTCTTGTAGTATATGCAATAAGAATTTTTCAGCGAAGAGTACACTAAATGAGCACAGTCTCACTCATACTGGTGAGAAACCTTATTCTTGTAGTATATGCAATAAGAGTTTTTCAATTAAGAGTTCACTAACTAGACACTATCGTACTCATACTGGTGAGAAACCTTATTCTTGTACTATATGCAATCAGAGTTTTTCAGATAAGAGAACACTAACTAAACACAATTGCACTCATACTGTAAACAACCTTGATCTTGTAACTTAGGTAATACATTTTTTCATTGTTTTTTTTTATTTATCTTTTACATAATTGTCTTATCTTTTACATAATTGTAATTCTATTTGCCTTTGAGTAACTTAAATAATTCATTTAGTCAGTGTAATAAAGGTTTTTTGAAATAAAGTGATCTACCCTTTCATTTATTTTCATTGTGGTTTTCAAATTCATTCTTGTACTGCTAGTCAATGTAGTAGGTCTCTCCTCTACACATTCCTGAGGTTGTGGTTTCTACATCACCAATTTTTTTTCTACCATCTGTAGATATAAGTTTTTCCAGATAAGAATGGTTATTTTTAAACTTGAATTGTTCACCCCCCCCCCACCTCAGATAGCAACAAGCAATGATAGTAAGGATGACTGTTTCTTCAATGGCAACCTGTTTTGTTCTTGGCTACCAACTGCAGATTTAGGCTCTTCCAGATAATGGTTATTTTTAAACTTGAATTGTTGACACTGCCCCCCCCCCTTCAGATAACAACAAACGATGATAGTAGGGATGATTGTTTCTTCAATTGACAATGACAACCTGTTTGTTCTTGCCTGCCTACTGTATCTCGTGTATTTCAGCGTCCGGGGCTATGTTTACGAACTATCACGCCTACGCCATCGAATTGGGACTTTCCCTCTTTAAAATTTGAGTTTAGATTCCGCACCTGTTAGTGTTGCGTTAAGATGCATTTTCTGTATTCTAAATTTTAAATGTTGTGAATTATTGATAAATAGTGCTCGCGTGTATAAGAATGTTATTTCCTAAACCCCCACACTAGGGGACAGTACATTGGCGACGAGTTGGTGAATTTTATTTTCCATTAATACAAAATTTCATCGCTTGAAAAAGTTTCATTTCAGAACGAAAGTACTGCAAGTAGCTGAAGATAGGTAAACCCAAGTAGCACACAATATCGATTGATCTAGAAAAAACTTCGTTTACGGCGTCGATCGATGCTGTTCCGAAACATCGATCTATGTAAAAACGCCCGATTTTTTTAATATTGTACGACATTGTAAAATTGATATGGATCGATATTTCAATAACGCCGTAGAATGTCGAGTTTGAAAAAAACATGTTCCACGGCGTTTACAGATACAAAAGAATGTCGATGAATATTTTCATCACGTTATTCGTAAAACAAATATTAAAAAGCATTTAAAGATGTGGCAGAATGCCGATCGATAATTTTGATACGTTATTCAAGAAAAAGTTTTCACTGGGTATTGTAGGATATAGGTACATATCTGTTAATTATTTTTATAGGGTTTTGTACTTCATTTTGCTTTATTTTGCTAATTGCGCTCCAGGCTGTACAGTTGCAGATTCAATTAATTAGATTTATAATGAATAAAAAAAATCCTTCCATTTATATTGTGCAAAATTTGTTCAGGATATCTTGAAAAAAGCTACATACTCTGCTCAGTCTATGCCTATTTAACAAAAAATTAATCATTTCCTTGCATGCTAGACAATAAGCATTCTGCAAACTAGTGAGCAAAGATTTCATATTGTTTTTAACATTGCTTTAGAATAAAATATCTACAAGTATTTAAGTCATACTTTCAAAGCTTAAGCCGTGTAGCCAGATTTTTCACAAAAAAAGCACTCAAAAATATTTTTAATCAGTTTCCAAATATATATGTTACGGTGAATTTGGAGAAACACCAAAAACGTAGGTGGAAGATCGAATATATCATTACATTCGGATCCTCGCCGGTGTATGTCCGAAATATTTGTTATATCCAATTTTATATTAATTTATTCGTTGATATTATTATATTTATTTGATACTAGTGGGCTGCGCCCCCTGCTCGCTGACGCTGGCCAACCCCTAAAAATTGCTACGCAATCTTATATAAGCTCGCTTCGCTCGCTACTAACTTGGGTACATGGCAAATGCGCAAAATTCTAAGAATTTAAAACAATCATTCAATTTTTTTAATAAAATTTTTTTTTATCTTTTTAGTAAATACTAAGTCATTAAAATAAATTTGAATTCAAATAAATGCCATGTAATTCGTTAAACCTATTAGAAATGTGCTATAGTATAAAATCTTGAGATAAAATTTCTAAAACTGATATATCTTTTAAAAGGTTAAAATTTTGGCTATAATTAAGTCTATTAAAAATTGAAATAAGTGAATTGCAATGGAAAAACCAGCATAAACAAATAAATTCGTGATATACATCAAAAATCGTCAAATAAATTCATGAAAAAAAAAGAGCTTTCGACAAAATACTAAAATAGAGATCTATTGACACAGACTACTCACTTCTGCTTAGCTTATGCTCTCTCTGGTTATTTCAGTTTCTGTTTTTAAAAGCGCTATATGTTGAGCCATCTCAGCTAAATTTGGCATGTGACATTTTTAGCGGCAATCATTGGTCGATTTTCTAGCGTTGCCATTCGGGGAGTTGTAATGAGGCTTTTTTTGTCGCCGTGTAAGAGAAATATATATATGGATATTTATATTTATTGTATATTTTAATACTTACTGACTATAGATTAGACATCAGTGTAGGGTATACCGAGCCAGTTAAGGTTAAGTGCCACTGCCCGGTATACCCTACACTGATGTTTTTTTTAAGGTTAAGTGCCACAGCCCGGTATACCCTACACTAATATTTTTTTAAGGTTAAGTGCCACTGCCCGGTATACCCTACACTGATGTTTTTTTAAGGTTAAGTGCCACTGCCCGGTATACCCTACACTAATGTTTTTTTAAGGTTAAGTGCCACTGCCCGGTATACCCTACACTAATGTTTTTTTAAGGTTAAGTGCCACTGCCCGGTATACCCTACACTGATGTTTTTTAAGGTCAAGTGCCATTGCCCGGTATATATTTGCCCGATACTTGGTGTATATCGGGCAGTGGCACTTTACCGGGCTAGTGGCAAAAAACATCAGTGTAGGGCAGGGGTGTAAAACTCAAAAGCTAACTTGGGCCAAATAAACAATGCTTAACTTTAGGTGGGCCGCAAAAACAAAAAAAAAAATCAATGTTCATAGAAATAAATATTTTTATTTTGAATAGTACATTGTAATAAACATATATAAAGTTAAATTATTGTTTGATACTTGACATCTCTTTTCTGCTAATATCTCCCTATGAGAAATTTTATTGGCCGAGACTACTTTCAAAATTGATCCAAAGTGAGCGTTATTAATACGGTTTCGAACAGGAGATTTATTTCCATTCATAACAGAAAATAATTGCTCACACTGATAAGTACTTCCAAACATGGAAATAATTTCATATGCGAATTTTCGAGTATTTTCAAACCTTGCCGGTAAATATTTGTAAAATTTAGGCACACCCACTTCAATGAATTTTGCCTTCATATTTGAGTCGCACTGAATCTCGATCACTTCCATTTGCATATAACTGGGTACTGAGTCTATATTTATTGAGAAAATCGAAGAAAACAAACAAAATTTGACTTCCAAAAAATTTAAATCTTTAAACCTTGTTTCAAATTCTGTTCTGAAATTTGAAATTTTCTCTGCGTATTTTTGATACGATCCCTGGAAGGGCAGATCCGCAAGCCAATTAGAATGTTACATTTTCACGTGTACAATTTAAAATGATCCGAATAGTTTATAAATAAAGTATATTATAATTTTATATGCTAGTTTCCTTTCTAATTCACATTTCTATTTTATTTTTACTTTGCGTCGGATATATTGACTGGGCCGCAAAAATGTTCATCTCGGGCCGCATGCGGCCTGCGGGCCACGAGTTTGACACCCCTGGTGTAGGGTATACCGGGCAAATGTAAATGTGTGGCCCGATACTCCAAACATTGATGTTTCTTCTGATCTATCGTCAGTAAGTATTAAAATATCGAATAAATGTAATTATGTCCACGAATAAATTCATATAAAATCGAATGTAACAAATATTTCGGACATTCACCAAAGCGACTAGGTGATTGTTGACATTCACCGGTGAGTATCGGACATTCACCAGATTTCGGTCATTCACCGTAATATATATATAATTAGGATTTGCGCAGTAATAAGCTTAAAAATTAATTAAGTGTAAAATAGGTGACTAGGAATAAGTGTGAGCACTGTAGATGGAATGTAAGATGTGAATATCAATGTAAGGCATGATAATTATTTTCAGCTCAACTATGATTTATAAATCAAAGACTATTTGCTTGTCTTAAGATAACTACATTTTACTTGTAGATTCAGTCTGAAAATTAGTAATTTAATATATTGCACAACAGCACTGAAAACTCAAAAAATATTATAATATTATGGGTTTAATAAAATTTGCCCTTCTGATATGAGCGTGCTTTGTAATTATAGAAGGTGTAAATGCATAGGAATAAAACAAAAAGTAGCTATGAATATTTTATTTGAATTAGTAAAACAAATTGACACATTCTTGGGTCTCCAAGTCCAGAGAAATGGTCATGTAAATTATCTTAGGTTTTCGTCCTTCCCAATCAGTGGCTGCAGCCAGGACCTTCCTAAATTTTTCCGCAAGCTCTTAGCCTCAAAGCGTCTGAGAACTGTAGCTACATTAAGTAATATTAATAACATTTAAAAAATAAAAACTGAAAGACTATCTAACAAAATACAATTTATTAATGGATATATAGTGAAACTTTGAGAACTGAATTGAATGAAGGGTTTAGAGAATCGGCACAAGGATTAAAAGAGGGCATGCTGCATTAGACACTCTTTTGTAAAACTGTCTGAACATTTAAGCGGCAATGCTTCGATTAAATAATAAATTCTTTAACAAAAAATACTGTAATAGAAAGCTTATCAGTTGAGTTTTAATTGTATTTCTTAATTTTCAATTTTACTTCTACGTATTAAAGAACATTCTCTTAAACTAATGTGAATACAGAAAAAGTATTGAAGTTGAAAATAAGATTTATTTTTAAAATTTAGATCTAATATTGATTACTTATGATTGCATATACTTAGAAGTATAATTAAACAAAAACTCCAACTTATTATAAATACAAATGCATTCTATTCTTTGATGTAATCGTTTTTTTTTTTCTCCTTCTGCAAAATTACTTTTTTTTTTTGTGATCAGATACAAAAACTATTGACCTACAACTGTGTTAGACTTAGAAAATTAAGTTTTTCAAGCCTCTCTCTCACTTTCTTGGTTTGGATTTTTGAAACTTTTTTTGAAATATTTGGTTTCCTTTACATGGGAACAAATTTTGTATTTTTCAAATAGAGAGAATCTCTTCCTAGCATTATTTTTAAATTAAATTTATTTATAATGCTGCCTTTAACTACAGCTTGCAAAGATAAAAATCGACTGATGAGATATATTTATACAGATTAAAAAATTGTGAGTGGTGCATGTGCATATATGAAAAATCCTGAATAAACTTAGAAATGTTAGGGATTAACTGCAAATTAATGTTTGTAAAATTTAGAACAAAAAGAGAGGAATTCTAAATATTTTGATTTATTATTTGGAATTGTTATTCAGATTAAAAACTTTTTTTCTTTTTTTTTTCTTAAGCATTTAAAAACTGGAAGAAGAAAAAAATATCACATAAATATATTAATAATAAATAATATTTTAATTAACAATTTTACCCAAAATGACATTAGTGATGGTACACTAACTTTCAAATGACTTTTTTCCTTTTCGCCCCAGTCAAAATACCGGCATATGCAGACAAAATACCGAATCTGAAAATAAAAATTTGTGAATTTATTCAAACAGCTACAAGACAAAACAATTTATGTTAAAATTTAATCTGAAAGAGTATTAAAATATTATTATTAGCTAGCCCACTTTCAGGTATTATTTAATATGCACACTTGTTAAAAAAAAGAAAGTAAAATAGACGCTATCAACAACTCCGCAGCTGATACATCGCCTAAAATTAAAGTCACAATTAGTTGCTCAAATCAGATTTCTGATGCATCATCTGAAACAAAAGTCATTATATCGGCCTGCCGATATATGTGTTACATCAATATTTTGAGATACATCGATTTATTGCCCAGTCCTATATAGAATAATCATTTATTAATCTCTCTCCATACACCCTCAAGTACGGAACAAATCAGATGGTGGAATTCTTTTTTGCTTTTTACGGGGACAGCAAGGTTCGAAAAAGTTAAGATTCACTGGTCTATAGCTACTTTAGAGCAAAGGTTCCTTCTGATATGCCAAGGAGCAATTGCAATTTTTTTGATCATAATAATAATAGCTCCGTTTTTAATAAAAGGCTTTCTGTGAAGAAAAAAAATTGGGAATGATTATAATACTATTGCATAACTCAATCATGAAAATAATTACACTAAGTTCACTTACAAGCGCAGACTGTAAATTCTTATCTTCTTTCAACTTTTCCTCTAATTGATTACGATCAGCATCCGAAGAAAGCGGGAACTCAATACATCTTGGTAATTCTAAGAGAACAGATGTTGAATTATCTTTCTCTTTTTCAGAGAGCTGAATTTGATGAGCTTTCATTTCCTTTCTTAACTATTTGTTCTCATCTTTATTTTCTAACACATAGTTAAACATCTTAGTCACTAAAATAACAAATACAAGAGAATGTGCAGTTTTATAAATGTGCTCTTAATGCTAATAAAATGATTAAGAATTTTATAAAAACACCAAGTTAATTAACAAAAAAATTAAAGTAATTGTGAAAACTATATACATTTACTAATGCATAAACTAAATATAGTTTTGTAAATATTAAAACATGCAAATTTTTCATGATGTATGACTACTTTCTTAATGTATGACAAAAACATGACAGAAAAATATTATATTGTACAATCCAGTCTTTTACTACAATTATTGAAATTCAATGAAATGCATAATTATGAACATCTTGATTCTGTGATGTAGAGTGTTCTGTACTCCTTATATATATATTAATTTTGGAATCATTTTAAAGTTTTATTGACGGAATTCATTCAATAACTTGCTCACAGTATCTATATTCCTCCGCGTTCAAAATATTGATAGGAGCGGCCACGATATAGTTCGATGTTTTTGTGCTACTTGGGAAATTTTTTGCTCTTGAAGACTGCTCCAGGTAGGACAATTTATTACTTTTTTTAAATGGAAGACTCCATCTATCAATTAGTTGAACAAATTAAATTGTTAATGTCGGCGCTGCAGCCGAAAGACGAAACCAGAAACAAAAGTAACGTTACTGGTGTGAATTTCGAGAAATTCTTTAATTCCCAAGAAACATTTGAACTTATTTTGAAGCGGTTTGAGGCTTTTTTGGACATACAAAATTGTTCCAAATGAAAAACGAAGCGAAAACTTTAATTTCCAGGACTTTGAAACCTTAACCATTAATTATTCCTAGCAGACATATTTTCCTTAATTGAAAACAATAACCCAAGTAGCACCTAATATTAGATAATATCAGAAAACCGGTAAAATCTAACGTTATCTTGCACAACTTCTAATGTTAAAAAGATGCAACAGGTCGCTGTTTGCTCTGCATTACATAATATTAGATTCTATGCAAACTAATATTATCTAGCGTTCACCTTAATATTCTTTTGCATTAGTTTTAACGCTATATAGTATTAGATCTTGTATTTTCTGATTTTATCTTGCGTTGCTTTTTATTTTTTGGAGTAAGCAAGAGGAAGATTTGGATGGTAGTAGAATAATTCAGCGATATAATTTTGATTATTTTTCTGTATTGCTGTGAAGCAGTAAAACATAGAACAGTAGTTTTATAATGTCATTCTATGCATTATTTACTTAGCAATACAGAAATAGTAAATAAAATTATATTAGAGAATTCTGCTACCATCCATTTTACTCTAAAGTATATCTTATGTTCAGCTGATTTTTTTGATTATTTCAAATTTATTTAAGAAATACTATATTACAACTTTTATTGCTGTTTTTTTCTTTTCCTCATACAACGAGCTTTCTGATGAGTCATTAATAATTTTCAAGTCTTAAATTTTAAAATGTATTCTTAATTTTTCGTTTAGAAATGAGTCTATTTTATCAAAATCTGAATTAAATTTGTTAATTTTGAAAAACATACTGTATAAAAGTCGTAACTTAAGTAATTTGTAATTTCCAAATTAACATTCATTATTTATATTCTGAAATTATATTATAAAAACCACACTACATAATTAAAGTTAAATTTACATCTGATTTGAGTTGAGAATTTACCTTTATAATTTTGTCATTCACTTCCAAAAATATTAAAATTGAATAATATTTCAAATTTTTAACTTGTTATTTTTTGTAATAATCGAAACAAAGAAAATGTAAAAATATTCAAATTATTTACTTGCACAAATTTTTCACTGATATTAAATGAAAAAATACTTACGAGGGAGTGCAACCAGGAAAGCCCTTAAGAATTTTAATTAAAAATTTTGTCAATTACTTTTTGTAACAAAAAAATAATTTCTGCTGTGCCAGTGCAAAATTGGCACATCAGAAATTTTTAACGTTTCGATAACCAACAATTTTAGTCAAAAATTTAGGTAAAATTCAAATTTTGAAACAAAAAAAAAGTCGTAAGTTTTGTATTTTATTAAAATTAAATTTGCACTAACATTTAATTGCACGCAAGAATAGACGAAAAAACATAGCATCTTTTTTTACTAGTGATAAAAGTTTGACTACTATCAGATAGTTTTTGAGAATGTTGCTATCACAAAACTTTTGTTCAAAATCAATAAATTCCATTTTTGGTATTTCGATGAAAAGAGATTATGCATTATAACATAGTAAAAACAAACATATCATTATATGTAAATGTCTTACAACATGTTTTCTCAAGGAATATACAAACCTTTCAAATGAAAGTTTAAGCATCATTCTTTTCTACATTGATTGGGAATTTTATTAAAATGTAAATGTTATTCAGCTTAAAGTCAGAGAAATTTTTACAATTATATTATTTTAAACATGATAAAAATGAAAAAGCAAACTTTTTGTCTCAAATTTCAAATGAATAATCATGTGAAAATTTTCTACATTTAAATTTTATTCAGCGTTGGAATTTTTACAATTAGAATTATTTGACAATTATATTATTCTAAACATGATGAAAATAAGAAAGCAAACTTTTTGTCTTACGTTTCAAATGAATAATCATGTGAAAATTTCTGAAATTAAAATACTTACAATTTGGAGATAAACTTTAAAATCAGCGTTGAAAGAAAATTTGCTTCCACTATCAAACCGACTGATTAAAATAATCAAATTTTAAATATATTCAACCGTTCTCATCACACTTATAAAGATTTGTTAACGTTACACTTTTTAAAATTTTATCAATACAAATATCATACCTGACAAATAAAATTTTTTTAAATGTTGAAGATTTATTACTAAGGCCCGGATTTTGATGACATTTGCATTTTTTTGCATTTTTTGCATTTTTGGACATTCTTTGTCCTTTAGAGCATTTTTTGAGATTTATAGGGCATTTTCTTTAAAATTTTGGGGCGTATTTTGCATTTTAAAGCATTTTTTAAATTTTTTGTTAAATTTTTCTAATTTTCATTATTTTTTCTAATTTTTTATTATTACACTGGCTTCCAAACAATGAAGAAAATTTCTAGGATATTAACAGGTGAAGCAACATCTTTTCAAATTGAACAATTGTCAGTAAGTGTGACCGTCCTTTTCAAGTACGCACCAATAACATCAGTAGACGTTGAAAGAAGCTTCTCCTGGTATAAAAATTTGCTTTCAGACAAGAGACGCTCTTTACATTTCAAAATATTAAAGAAAAAATTTAATAATCCACTGTAATTCTGATATTTAGTAATATTATGAGATGGAAGTTGTTATAATCATTTAAGTTTCTTTACAAAATGAAAATGTTTTGGAGTCAATATATTTTCCTTTTTTTGTTATTTTTGGATATAAAACATATTTGTCGAACTTTAATGAACGTATAACAAGTATTGCATTGCTTCATATATTTTGAAACGACTCATAATAATTTTGAAGAGTAAAACATTGTTTTAGTTCAATATTTTTACTTCTATTTAAGTCATGTCATAAGGCATTTTTAACGCAATTTTCGCATTTTAAGGGCATTTTTTGCACTTCTAAGGGCATATTTTGCAGTTCATAAGGGCATTTTTGACACTTTTTAAGGGCATTAATTGAGATTTTTTAGGTCATCAAAATCCGGGCTCTATTTATTACTAAGTCGTAGAAAAAATTACACTCTACAGCAGTGTTTCCCAAACTTATGAATTTTGTGTACCTTTTTTAAATTTTTCGTAACGCTGTGTAACCCTAATAAAAAAAATGAATGTATTTTTTACTATAAAAAATGCACAAAAGTTACAAATCACAACTACCTGTTGACACCACTAATTATTAACTGTTAACTGAAAAAAAAAATAGCCTATATAAAAATACGTAAATTTTCTTGTCTAGATTTGTTTTTAAATAAATTTTTTTTGAAAATTTCGTTTGTTGCAAGATATTTCGCATAAGAGCGCGTATCACCGCTAAACTGTTCCCGTACCCCTGGGGGTACGCGTACCACACTTTGGGAAACACTGCACTACAGTGATGACTAATCGTGATGACTACAGTGATGACTACAGTGGTAACTAATTCACACCATAATAATTTTATTGAAAAACAAAACACTATAAAACAGGGCTCGAAATTTTACCCGTCCCCGAGGACGGCTTGTCCAACAATGTACCCGTCCTCCTTTGAAACTAGCCCGTCGCTTCTAAATAAATAAAAATATTATTTTCTCTTATTTATTACAAACATTTATATAAATTGCATAATGAATTAGTAGTTACTAGGATTACAAATACTAGGATTACATTATATAGTAATAAAAGAAATACTACGTTACTAATAGTAAAACCTAGTATTTCTATCATGAAATAATTTATTTCTTTGATGAAATAATTTAAATAACAAAGATTAAGTTATCTGTCAATTATCATGTCAATTTATCCGATGGTACTGCGTTTTTTAAATGAATCAAACATGACGTTTGCCAGTTCCACCATCAAGCCAATTATTTACAGAGGTTTCTGCACAGAAATGTGAAAGAGGTTTTCCATTTAGGTAGATGTTCATAAATGCGTTTAACGCTTCTTGTTTAAGACCAGTAAGTAATGTGTTTCTTTGTAAGTTCATTGCTGAAAAGTCCCTTTCAACCGCTGCAGTACTCCCAGACAGAGAAAACATCAGTTCCACAATGCGCAGCATGTTGCTGTATTTCGAGACTAAAGGGTCATAGAAGTGAGGTGCTAAACTCTTGTAAGATAACAAAAATTGAAAATGAATCACGAACATTAATGGGAAAATGGCCGTCCGCGCGGAAGCTGGATTCGAGAAACTTGTTGTCCGCGGGGAATTTTTGACCGCCGAGGACGGGCGGTTTTTCGAGCCCTGCTATAAAATAAACTTTATCCAATTGTAAATGCAATGCATAACCTTCATTGTTTAGTCCCGCGGTGGACTGATCATTAAGACGCGGTTCCCAGCAGATCACCGAAGTCAAGTCTCACTGGCTGCGGTCAGTTTGCGGGTGGGTGATCACCTGGATTAGTCTGCATAGGGACCGAGGATGTGCGGTATTGGTCCTCGTTAAACTGTTCTACCGTAAAGTCCTCGACTTCGCGTGTAGATCGTCAGGCTACCGAAGCGGGGGTGCCACCTGTAAGAATATCACTCAACTCTACTGAAACTTTCAGACACTGAATCTGGCAACGCCGAGACTCATCTGATCAGTCTGTTTACAAACACCGCGTCGTTCAGACGCTCATGTCATTCATTCGTAATTTCCATTTTATTCTTATTTACATCAAATAAATATTTTTAGTTGATACCTGTTTCCTACGTATCATTGCTCAAATTAAGCTCTCACTAACACCACCCCCTCTGCAGAAGATCAAAATTGGGATGGCATGTCTTCGGATCATCCTCAGGGATGTTTCCCAGACAGTCACCAATAGCCCATTGTGCAGCTCTAGTGCGACATAAATGAACTACAACAACAACCTTCATTGTTTAAAATTAACACCGATAACCTTTTGATAAAACACAAATTAAAAATACATAATTGTTATTAAATAAAATAACTTTTTTTCTTCATGACTTTAGAAATATCTGATACAGTTTGAGTTTCTTGATTTTCTTGATAGTAGAAGATGAAGAGCTATGAGGATGAAGCTATGAAGATTTCTTGAAGATGAAGAGCTATATCTGAAATTGCAAAAGAAAATTAATTTTAAAATGGAAAAACCAAATTTAAAATTATTAAACAATGACTATTTATTTGAAACTTAAATGATTTAATGGATGGTGTTTTCAATGGATGGGTGGTCTAATGTAAACAATAACAAGCGTCCTTAAACCGGAAGAAATTTAGAAAATTTCCGGTGTATCCCTCCGCTTATGCTATGACTACGAGGCGATGTGTGAACAAGCCTAATATTCTATGCAGTTTTGCTATTGTAATTTGGGTTCAAATCTAAACATAATTGTACCATTCATAGGAGCTTTCAGAAATGTATTGATTTTCAGAGGTCGTAAGGCCAAAAAAATTTTTGGAAAGTTAATATCTCATTGTGAATAATTCTTAAGGTTTGCCATGTTTTGTATTTTATCTCTTATTTGGCTACATTTGAATAAAATGTCGCCAAAAATATCTTTAAAAATATATTTTTAAGACAGCCTAAATGGAAAATATTCTAATGATTATAATATTAATATGATAATGCTGAAGTTTAAAGGCTGAAAGAAAGAACTCGGTACATGTAAAATACTGCAAAAGATATGATGCAATAATATGATGGCGCGTTTTTTCAATCTGCGGCGTAAAAATATATCGGAAGCAGTAACCCGGAAGTCTTGAAAGAGCAATTTTACCACTAGCGCCACCACCCTTAGCTTTACACGATCACCCATCCATAGAAAAGTAAACAATAACAATCTCGAGCTCGGGACCTACTCTAGTTCCGGTTAAAAAGTTTGCAGCTGCTTACTACATGTTATTCTGATAGGCGATGTTTTCAAACGGATAATTTTGTTTTCAATAAAAGAAATAAATTAGATAATTTCTGAGTTCTAATCTGTCGTCTTTCATAAGATATTAATGTTATTATGTAATTCTGGGGAGTTTGGAGTGAAAATGTGTTTTAGTTATTTTGTTATTTATTATTAAAAAAGGTGACATGGTTGCTAGATTTTGAATAACTCGCTTTTTTGGCAGTCTTGATTTGGCCTCTTTCCATTTGTTTATTACTGTTTGTTGGTGTTGCAAGCTGTGCACCATCTTACGTTAGTGTTAACACGTTTAGTATTGTAAACACAAGTATTGTTACCATTGTAAACATAAGTAATAAGTAATCAAATGCATTGTTTGCAAGAATCTCAAAACACAAGGATGCCAAATGGCTTTAAAATACAACTGAAACAGTAACCCGGAAATTTAGGCAGTCCCAAGCTTGCAGCGTTCCCTAGTGTAGAAAACACCAACCATATGAAAATGTTGTTTAAAAAATGTAATATCCTTTACAATGAAATTCAATGAGTAAGTTGCGGTATCGATACTTGCATAAAAAAATCTCAGTGGAGCCATACAAAAAGCAAAAAGTAACGTAGTGGGAAGGAGATTAACAAAGGAGTTTAGCTCATAAACACTCTCAAGCAAACTAACACGTTGTTTTTTTTTTTTTCAAAAATTATAACTGCAAAACTCTTTAACCCCTTTTATTAGAACTGAAAATAAATACTGGCTATGTTGCTAGTCAACAAAAAAAGTGTGAAATAAGCAATTGCTTACTTTCTTCCATTGCCTATTTTAAAAATCTATTAAATGTAAAGAAACGTCAGTGTAAAAAGATACTATGAGAATTCAAAATCATCAATTCATGGTTGAAAAAATCATTTAGAGGGAGAATTCTTTTACAACTCACATATTTCAAAGTTGTAATATATATAATAAATATTGTTCGCCCCTTCCTCCAAATATTTTTACATAACGTTCTTTAGAAGTCAGTATGCATAACTAAATTTTGTCAAATATTTTTTTTTTATTATTCAATTAAATTTTTACAGCATTAGATTATTTATAATAGGAATTTATTTAAAAAATAAAATTTAATCAAAACACTACATTCACCGTTTTTAATAGATAATATTACTGTTTATTTTTAATCATTTGCAAATCAATATAAATAATGATGCATCAAAAACACACACATCAGTCTATACTAAAAAAATTCAAATAAAAATGTTTAAATCATTGTTTTACAAGCATGACGTTTGAATACAGTAACAATATTGTTTGCAATAACAATAAACTTTAAACATTCAACAATGTATTGGTTTTAACTGAGTCAAAAGCGACAGTTCATTAATAGTTTTACCAAGGCATATTTTTAACATACAATAATTTTTATCTTTCTCATTGTTGCAGAAAAATTTTGTCACAGACGAATAACTAAGCAAACGTTGTTTTAAAAAGCATATTTTGAACTAATTACAGTACTTATTATTTATAGTTCGACAAAACATTTTAACGGAAAAGTCAACTATACGCGCGAACTACTCATAGTCAATAATGATCACAATTTATAATATTTACTTACTTTATTAGAAATATAATCATTAAATTAAATTTTAAAAGTTTTAATTACGTGGTCAAGATTATTAAGTTTGTTCTAACACATCGTGCTTTATATTAATTTTCCAGCTGATTTTTAACTAAAGGAAAAACACTACCTACGATAATACTTTCTGCAACTAGTATTGAAATTCATAAAGTTTACGAAAAATTACTAAATTATTAATACCTTAAGTCGCTTAAGTAGCACGTCAAACGAATTCCCCAATTAAAAAATATGGCGAAGTAAACAATCAGGAAAAAGCTACAACTCAACAGTTTATAAAGTTTTTTATCGTTCGCGAACTACCACTAATATTATCTTGCATTTTCTGGCAAAAAATTGCATTGGTTAAAAATGATGTTTAAAGTAATATTTAATTTATTGTTTTCTTTCATAAATAAATGTTTATTTATTAATAATATCAGATATTCTTTCGCAAAAATGTGGCGCTGTACCAAAAGTAATGAAATAGATGATAATTTTGAAAGTCCGAATGTTAGATCGAATACTATTTAATCTTATGTAATATGAGATCTAATATTAGAAGATAGGATTTAGGAGTCTGACGTTTTCTAGCACGGCAGTATTATATTTCATCTTTCTAATGTTAGATCATATCTTTTTTTGCCACCTGCGACGAGGGAGAAGGCATTAATGCTTATTTAGCAGAGCTACGTTCGTTGGCAATGCCATGCAATTATAAACAAGAACTGCTGAACACTATGCTGCGGGATGTTTTTGTGAGCAGTCTCTGTGATCGTGCCACATTAGACAGATTTTTTGAAGAAGATGACATAGATCTCGACAGCACTGTTAAAATTGCTTTGGCCATGGAAAAGGCTAGCAAGAGCACCCAAGAAGTAATTGGGAAGGCAACAGAAATTAAAGAATTTAAGGTTAACAGGAAAAAAGAACCGAAACAATTCTGATCCAACAAAACGAAAATTAAAAATAACTTTGTATGTTATCGATGTAAGGGATCTAATCATTCCTCAAGGGAATGCAAATACAAATCGGCAACCTGCAACTACTGCTATAAGGCTGAACATCTAACAAAATCATGTTTTTCTGCCGCTAGAGCAAAACAAAATAAACATGTTAACCAGAAACAAATTGACACTGAACCTAGATGTTCAGGTGAAAATACGATATCCGTACCGTTACACGCAATAGATAATAAAACTTTTATCGAGGAATTACCTAAAAGACCACCAATAATGATTAAAGTAAATATAGAAAATTCTCCAGTTCAAATGGAGGTCGGCACTGGAGGAACAGTTTCGGTTATAAGCGTCAATAGGTTTCGAAAAATCTCTAATAAAAAAATTAAACCTACTAAACTGATTTTCAAAACCACAAGAGAGATGAGGTTGTAACTCTTGGATATGTTTCTGTTAAAGTTGAATATAATAATATATCATATAATTTAAATTTATATCCAGTTAAAGAGAACTTAGATACTATTTTTGCCAGAGAATGGTTTTATGAAATTCCATTAAATTGGAATACCATTAAAACAATTAATACTAAATTTAATTTCGATTCATCTAAACTTTTAAAAGACTTTCAACATCTCTTTACTGATGAATTGAAGGAAATTAAAAACTATGAATGTAAACTTGAGTTAAGGGAAGATTTATCTAAAGTTTTAAAAGACTTTCAACATCTCTTTACTGATGAATTGGAGGAAATTAAAAACTATGAATGTAAACTTGAGTTAAGGGAAGATTTATCTAAACTTTTAAAAGATTTTCAACATCTCTTTACTGATGAATTGGAGGAAATTAAAAACTATGAATGTAAACTTGAGTTAAGGGAAGATTTATCTAAACTTTTAAAAGACTTTCAACATCTCTTTACTGATGAATTGGGGGAAATTAAAAACTATGAATGTAAACTTGAGTTAAGGGAAGATTTATCTAAACTTTTAAAAGATTTTCAACATCTCTTTACTGATGAATTGGAGGAAATTAAAAACTATGAATGTAAACTTGAGTTAAGGGAAGATTTATCTAAACTTTTAAAAGACTTTCAACGTATCTTTACTGATGAATTGGGGGAAATTAAAAACCATGAATGTAAACTTGAGTTAAGGGAAGAACCAAACTGATTTTTAACCAGGAAATCGAAAGACTTGAAAGGGAAGGATTGATCGAAAAATTAAATATATCCGATTGGGTGATGCCAATAGTTCCGATTGTCAAAAGAAACGGTTCGATTAGGCTATGTTATGTGCTGATTACTCAGTAACAATAATAAATAAACATTTAAAGGTACAAAAACGCCCTCTTCCTCAAACTGAAGATATGTTTGCCTCACTTAGTGATGGCAGGGTATTTTTAAAAAATGATTTTAGCCAAGCTTATTTGTAAATGAAGATTGAAAAGGAAGGCCAGAAACTCCTAACCATTAATACAGAAAAAGGTCTTTATACTTCAAAAAGATTAATGTACGAAATTAATGCGGCTCCAGCCATTTGGAAAAAATACATCGAAAGTGTATTCCATGGACTAGAAGAAGTCGAAGTATTTTTTGATGATGCTCGCATAGCAGCTCCCAATATCGAAACTCATTATTTTAGATTACGAAAATTTTTTGAAAGATGTCAAGAACGTGGTCTAAAAATCAATAGTGATAAAATTATTTTCTAAGTGAAATTGAGTTTTTAGGTTATAGGATAAGTTCTAAGGGACTTTCAAAAACATCGGAGAAAATAGCTGCAATTAAAAATGCTAAGGCGCCACGAAATGTTCCAGACGTTCAGTCATTTATGGGTCTCGTGATTTTATATTCAAGGTTTTCTAAAGACTTAGCAACTTTGGCCTATCTTTTATACAACTTAACCAAGAAAACCGTTGCTTGGAAATGGGATTGCACTTGTTAGAAAGCTTTCGAAAATATGAAAAACGAAATTTGCTCCTCCCTATCGTGCGATCTTCTGAAGTTTCACCTGTGGGGTTAGGAGCAGTACTTTCCCATAAATTCCCAGGTGGTTCAGAACGACCCATAGCATTTGCCTCCAGAACTCTATCTCCAACGGAGCAACGTTACTCTCAACTTGACAAAGAAGCTTTGGCAATCGATTGGAGTGTTAAAAAGTTTTACCTCTACTTAAAGATAAATATGTTTACTTTGATTACTGACCACAAGCCCCTAGTTTCCATCTTTTCATGTAAAAAGGGTCTCCCAGTCCTTTCTGCAACAAGACTTTTGCATTATGCTCTTGTTCTGCAAGCTCATAATTTTGACATCGTTTATCGCAATACAAAGGACCACGGCAATGCTGACTGCTTATCACGTCTACCATTGAAATCTGAAGAACTGGAATTAAAAGATGATTTTGCAGTATACCAAATTTCTCAAACTGAAACTTACCCGTTACTGCTAAAGATTTAGCAAAAGCCACTCACTTCGATAAACACTTGGGAAAACTTTTAAAAATATTACAATATGGAGGTCAATTAGAAGGGAAGTAAAAATACACCTTACAAGATGGGTGTATTATGCATGAGCAACGAGTATGCTACAAAGCAAAAATATTAGACGAGTTGCATCATGGGTATCTTGGTGTAGTTAAAATGAAAGCAATCGTCAGATCTTACGTGTATTGGCAAGACATCGACCAAGACATAAAAAATTCTGCGAAAAACTGTTTGGACTGTGCTAGGTTCAAAACGGACCCATCAGAAACAAAAGTTCTTCATTTGGAATATCCCAGTGCACCATGGGAAAGAGTGCACATTGATTTCGCAGGACCTATATTTGAACGGATGTTTCTACTCATTGTTGAAGCCCGTTCAAAATGGCTTGAAGTTTACCCCATAAGGACAGCCAACTTGTTCAAGACAATTGAATGCCTCCGAGATTGCTTTTCACGCTTTGGACAACCTGCGTTGTTTTAGTTTCGGACAATGACACACATTTAACTTCTCAAGAGTTCCAAATATTTATACGAAGCAATGGAATTAAGCATAAGACATGAGCCTCGTTCAAACCATCTAGCAATGAACAAGCAGAGCGCAACGTACACACATTAAAGCAATCTCTCCGTGCCATGCGGAACTTTGAAGGGAATATCCAGCAAAAGGTTAATACCTTCCTCATGCAATATCGAAAGGCTCCCAATATGGCAACCATAATAAGTCCGACTATGCTTTTCCTTCAGAAAGACATTTGGACTGGAATAGATCTTGTTTTACCCTCACTTGGTTGGAAGAGTTAATGAGAAGATCAGGAAAAATGCGTATGCTTTCCAAGACCGCATTTTTCACGAAGGTGATAAGGATTCGATACTATCGTTCAAACACAAGGTGGAAATTTGGAACAGTTATGAGCAAAGATGGAGCCCTTCATTACACAGTTAATGTGCAAGGTACGTTGTATAGACGCCATGTAGACCAAATGCGACCAACAGGAGTCCTGATATTGGACAAGACTGCTCATATTCCACGAATTAATTTTAGCAGTGATACTCCGCACATCGGCACTACTGATAATTCTCCTGCATCCACTGATTCTGGTGTAGATATTCAAAAACACTCTGGATCTGTCAAATCAACACCGGAAACTCGACGACCATCTCCAACTAAGAACCAAAGTTCAGCTGTTTTGCTCGAGAAGTTTTCCATCTTCAACTTCTCAACAAACTCCATTTCATCCGAGGCAATTACAAAGGATTAGACGGCCCCCTAAGAGACTTACCCTTTAAATTTCCATTTTAAGGGGGGAGGAGAGAGGAGATGTCGTGTATTAAGCCGTTCGAGGCTATGTTTACGAACTATCACGCCTACGCCATAGAATTCGGACTCTCCCTCTTAAAAGTTTCAGTTTAGATTCCTCACCTGTTAGTGTTGCGTTAAGACGCATCTACTGTATTCTAAATTTTAAATGCTGTAAATTATTAATAAATAGTTCTTGCATACATAAGAGTGTTATTTCCTAAGCCCTCACACTATGGTACAGCACACTGTAGATGTAAGCTCTTCCAGATAAGAATAGTTATCTTTCAATTTGAATAGTTCACACTTGGAACTTGAATTGTTCGATAGGAATGTCGTATCCGGCTGGCACCAACCCCAGTGCTGACGTGAAAGATCCCCAGTGGTATACGGATTATGGGTTAGACTCCGCTAGTCGGCAGGTTAACCCTGGGAGGTTTTCGTGGTTTTTCCTGCATGTAACGCAAATGCAGGTTAGTTCCATCAAAGTCCACCCATCAAAATTTTCTCCCAATACTTGATCTAGGATTTCCCTTGTCTTCTGGATTCGGTTCAAAATTGCAAGGGTACGGAATAGAACATTAGTAGTCGTAAACCCAAATAGTTGGGTTGCCTGTTAAACGACGTTTATTCAATAAAATAAAATTCTTGTGATTAAAGTTATATTTCAGAACTAAGAAAAAATTTATGTTTCTCTTTTATTAACTTTTCTTTTTATTACCGTTTTTATTATAACAGCAGGTTTTCAAGATCGTTTCTAATGAACATTATTCTTTCATGGGCACTTTTTTTTCAAAAAATACGGCTTTGTGAGAAAGTTCAATTGCAATTTCTAGCGTTGAACCTTTCATTTAAAAAGTAAGAATGTTTTATTTTTTATCTAGATTTTTTTTTCTTTTCTTTTTTTGCGTTTTCCTTATGACGCGGCAATAAGGAGGGTATTTATTACATTTTAGACTTCACTTTTTCTTGAAAATACGGATTTTACAACTTTAATTTTTTAATATATAGCTGTTAATCAGTTTTTTTTCCTTAAATATTTCTTATTATCTATTAAACATTTTTATTAAAAAAAATTTCCTTCGCCACTTAGCAATATAACAGCTAAGTTTGAACTATTTTTGGATGATGACAAATCCATTGTTTTAAATATTTTGTTTAAAAATTGCACTAAAAAAATTCTAGACTGAAGAAAACTTTTTAGTTATTTCTTAACCTCTTGTTTGACATTTGAATTTTTGAAAATACTTATTGTTAGTATTACAAATTTTAGGGAGAGAAAAAATCAAGCATAATTGTTTTCTCTGTCTAAGTATTAATAATTTGCTTAGTATTATTAATTTTTAAATATTAACTAATATATTCTGTTTTACCTGTATTCATTGGTAATTATTATACTAGTCTTTTTTTGGTATTATTTGAATAATATTTTAAGTTATCTTCATTGATGCAAATAATTCTAATTCAAAGAGTCTCTTGCAAATTTATGTGGCACTTAAAACAAATATTTTTCCGAATTACTTTTTCATAATTTATTTACATACACAATGGTAAATGATAAGGCAAAAAAAAAATAAAATCCAGCATCAAATATAAAAACAATTGAGGATATTTTGAAATTGAAAATGTGTTTAATTGAAAGTATTAAAAATACTTGTAACGAGTTAAACTTTAAAAACGAATTTGTGATATAAAAAAAATCACGAACTGCCCTTATGGTTAGAACGACACTAGTGAAATTGTGTAACTAATAACTCTAGCATGAAATTCTTAAATAAAGTACAACTACTTGGCATCCTTGTCTTCCGAGTTGGGTTTAATGTAAGAGGATAATAAAAGGCAAAAAATTAATTGCAGAGAATTTTTTTCCAAATCTAGTTCAATATAACACAACGATTGAAAATACCATTTTCAAAAAAGAGATAAATTATTAAATTTGAAAAATAAATATTGCATTGTTTGAGTTGCGAATTGTAATTTATTATAAAAAATATTATAAAAGAGAAGAAAATAATCTTTTTTTGAAAAAATAACTTGCAATTATTAAAATGTATAAGTTTGCAATTGCTGAAAGAAAAAAAAAGAAAAAGAAAAAAGAGGAATCAAAACAAAAAAGAAAGTGAAAAATTGAAAAAGCAGTTTCGTTTAAAATTGTAATGCAAATTTTTTTTCAGATTATTTAAACTAACAATTACTTAAAAAATGCTAGTTTAAAGTTTATTTCATGCATTCTACCTATTTATTAAAGCTTATTTATTGCGCATTATTTTGATACTTATTGTAGCTTTAAAACTAAAAGATTTTAGTGGTGTAAAGTATAAAGCTACACATTTTATCAATTGCAAATATTAAAAAAAAATAATTATAAGTAATAGAAGGTAATAAAGTAATCATAAATATAATAAAAATTTTATAAATAATAAAATAAGTAAAAATGCAAAATTTTGTGAAATTAAATAACCTTTATTAATCATTAGTTCTTTAAATCTAAAAGATCTAGATAATATACATATAATTTCTAAAGTTTCATAATCTAGTGATAAAATTTCTGAATGACTCAATTACATTTATTTAAAACAACATTCAAAGTATGATTTTTAGAAAAGGTAATAAATAAAGATGTATTTGATTTGTATTATTGATTTGTATTATTTGATGTATTATTTTTTATTTTTAGAATATTTCTTTTTTTTTCTTTTTTTTTTTGGCAAACTGTTAGTAAATATAGTTATAAGTGAATCGATTCTCTAATATTAAATACAATAATGCAAACAAGTTTAAAACGAATACTACATATTAAATTCTTGAAGAAAGATCAAAGATTAAAATATGTAGATATTTATTTTAGACTATGTATGTAATTGTCAAAATGAAAGAAGAATACATTCTCTTTCTGAAAGAACACTGTAAACTCTGGGATAGAGGTCACGACCCCCAAGCGAAGGGAGAACGATTAAAGGATAAACAAAAGCCATTGGTCACTTTCTTATAACTATCGATACAAAACGTCACTTCCTAGGGGAAGGGTCCGAACCTTTGTTCGAGGGCTGGGATTCCCTTCACCGCTCTCTTCGGGAGTTGCGAGGTTTGGATTTTGTTTTACTATCGGACGGTGGTATAGAATAGACTTCGGGGAATAGTGACGTCACCGTCCGTGTTCGAAGTCTGCGAGGTTTGGGGTCCTTCTCCTCCTCTTTTCAGTTGCATAGGAGGAATGAACTACGATATTTTTCCTTTTCGTATTATTTTTCGTTTTTAATTAATAAAAATATTTTTTAAAATTTCAATGATGATTTCTTTTAGAACAATGTTTGATGTAGCTTTCAGTTTCAGTTGGGAAACTTCCCAACTTGAAAGATAAGACAGAAACTAACGTATTTCCTTCTCCGATGACTCTCCACACGCTAATGGTGAAAGCATGCGAAGTGTTGAAATAGGTAGAGAGTTCTGCTCTACGCCATCTGTAGCCCATTTTGCCAATATCATTAGATTTAGTAAAACGATCGTTTTCGAAGTCGCGACTTCGCTGGTATTAGGTTTTTACTCTAACAAGAAGATAAATTTTTTTTCTGTTCATTTACATTTACCGATGTGTTTTAGATGTTCTTTTGGTAAAAAAAAAAAAAAAAAAAAAAGAGATACCATTTTGTTTTTACTTGCATAAAAAAATATATCAGAAAAATTTTCTTTTTTGAAATTTAATAAGCCACAATAAAGAAGGAACGTTACAATGCTAAACGCTACATAACAGACGTCTCCAGAACATCTGAATGATTGTTCATATAGATAGTGTCTTCAATATAAATGTAAACAACAACATTCTCGATATCTTTACCTTCTCTACTTCCGATTAGAAAGTGTAAACTGCTTACTACATCTTATTCTACGAGGCGATATCTTCAAACAGATAATTATTTCTTAATTAAAGAAATAAACAATATAATTTCTGAGCTCAATTCATTAGATATTAAGTAATTCTGGTGAATTGGAAGTGAAAATTTGTTTTAGTTATTTATAGATGTATTGTTAAATTGGAGGACATGGTTGCTAGATTTAGAACTCCCTTTTTTGGCAGTTCTGATTTGGCCTCTTCTTACTATTACTGTTTATTCTTATTACAAGCGGTGCATCATTATACGTTAGATTTATCATATTATTCGAGTAGCGAGGTAAGCATCATTTTATAAATTATCATTTAGGTTTAAGTTTTGAAGTTGGTATATTGTTGACTAGGCAAGAAGTGTTTTATGCCAATTCTTTTCTTCAAATGGCGATTCTTACGTCTTCAAAAGACAGGTCTTCAAATGACAGTTCTTATAGAGATTATTTTTTAAACCCGAATAATAAACCAGATAACAAATATACGTATACAAGATATGCTACTCAAAGAGAGTCTCAAAACACAATGATCACGTTGTGAACCGAATGGCTTTAATTACGCCGGAAACTGTAATCCGGAAGTATAGGCGGTATTGTGCTTGCAGTGCATCCTAGTGAAGAAAACACCATCCATAGAATCGCAGCTATTCGTTATACAGCAACTCCCTCTATAAATCTTTGCGATACTGAATAATTTTAGTGAGTAGAAATAGGCAACTAAATACTGGCCGCTGGGTGCAATTTGAATAATAATAAAATGAGTATTTGTAAAAAATGTTTATTAGTTTATTTGGATGAATATTATCTTATTCTAATGTCTTTATTTTCTTCGTATTGAAAGAGAGCCTAATAAGAAATTGTGTCAAGAAAAAAAAGCGATTGAAGTAAGGAAAAAATCTTCGTCATTTATGACGAAGATTTTTAGCACTTTTGGAGCAATAGTGAGTATTCATGTTGTGTATGATTCAGTACATTAAAAAATTTGAGTATACGAATTTTTTCGGTGTTACTTTACAATGAGATATCTCTCTTGATTTGTCAATTTTTTGTTTTTTTGAAGAAATTAAGGAAAATGACTTAAAAGGGACATTTTCGGAAATGTTTTCTAATCATGATCTGCGCCAAAATCACGAGAAACTAAAAATAACTTCACAGAAAGGTACCAATTGAAAGGGTCCTATAGTTGGTAGTCACCCCAGGGCAAACATCTATATGATTTTTTTTTAAATAAAAGTAAGAAAATGGAAGATTTCAAACATACAATAAGAGTCCTTGGCTCTCAATGAAGTGACTTTAGTTCAAATCGCAATGATGACTGGTTGATACGAATTCTGCTCCTGCCCGACAGTAACGACGTTAAATATTCTCAGTGGGTTAGAGTCCCTTTGCCTAAAACTAATCAAGGAAGGTTTTCTCCTCTCTCTGTTATGCAAATGTTGATTAGTTCTACCAATAAGTCCACCACGAAGGCACATTTCTCACAATACTTGATCCAGAAATTCTGATGTCTTCTTGATTAATTTCAAAAGTACAAGGCTATGGATTTGATCATTTTTAGTTGTAAACTCAAAATAGGGTTGACTGTTTAGCAATGGTAATAGAATAAAATATAATACACAGTATGATCTCATAAAAAGTTAATCATTGCAATATGTGCAGAACAGTATTCAAATATGGGTTTTTGATGTCAAAAACTGGTTTTTGCAATGACACGATGAAAACCAGTTGAAAACTTTCATAAACTGCCAAAAACCTGGGGACAAGCTTATTTTTTGTCATTGGGGACATTTTATTCAATACTAAATCATACACAGTACTTGAATTACATATATTACTATAATTATGGTTTATTATAGCTTAAATTATTTAATCTATACAGCAGAGTATGTTCTATCATACAAACGAGTTTTTGAGGGAATAATAATTAA
Source organism: Parasteatoda tepidariorum (assembly GCF_982258835.1). Lineage (NCBI taxonomy): Eukaryota > Metazoa > Arthropoda > Arachnida > Araneae > Theridiidae > Parasteatoda > Parasteatoda tepidariorum. Next base: position 96,409,052 of record NC_141763.1, on the reverse strand, counting down.
ATAAATTATTTTATAGTTATTATTTGTTTACATTTTTATTTAGCTTGAATTTTTTGCTAAGTTCATTTCATACATTTTTAATAAAAATTTACTTAGATCTGTTTCAGTTGGTAATACAAATATTGCCACATAAGCTTTTATTTGCTGATTGCTAATTTACGAAAGGGAATTTACTTTGTTTTTCTTTTTTTTTTTAGTTTTCTACAATTTTTTTTTTCTGTAAAAATTGAGACTTTAACTTGAAGGAAGTGTGATCTGATTTTTTTCTTCTTGGAAACATCTTGTTACTTCTGCAGGTTTTGATGACTAAAGTTCAAACAATAGAATTTGAACATTACCTTATCAAGGCTCAGTGATGTAGCATTGTATACGATATGAAACATTTAGCATCAGGGGTGATTGTATCCTGTTTTTTTTTATTATCTGCAGGTCTAGAAACTAAGAGCAGCACATGTGATTTTTTTCGCGAATAAAAACTGATCATTGGACGAAGTTTTCATAACAATCTAAAATTTAAAGTGTAAATTAAGTTCTACAATTTGAATTTTGAAGCTGTAGTGTATCTACCACTACAAATATACAATTCCAATTCACTAGTTTACAAGACATGTTAACTCGATTCTTTTTTGGAGTATCTTTTCATAGATGAAAGTTGACTTTGTTGATGTTACTCTCCTCTCATTGGTGACCTTCCGACATGATGTGAACATGCCTACCTTGACAGAAACTCCCACTTTGATATGAACACGCCAATCTTGACAGTAACACACACTTCGATTTGAACTCGACTACTTTGAAGGATGGTCACTATTGAACAGTTGACTTGCTACTTGTGACAATGACATTATCCACCTCCTCCTGCGGTTGCTACTCAGTCTCGATCACACACAACATCGGCCTAGTAGTGATCAACTAGTGATATCCGTTCATCGAATTCTATCGCAGATAAAATTCTGCTGGGGGAGTACTGTAGTGTATTTACCACTACAAATATACAATTCCAATTCACTAGTATACAAGACATTGTGGGTAATAGTTGTTATCGACAATGTCAACCTTCACCTATGAAAAGGTACTCCAACATAGAATCAAATTAACATCTCTTTATTACTAGTTAATTGTTATTTTATAGTGGTAGACCCTCTACAGTACTCTCCCACCAGAATTATAGCTGTGATAGAATTCGATAAACAGATACCACTAGTTGATTCATTTCTGTTTTGCGAGAACTGTATTAAGAGTGCTGAGCGTTAGAGCTGTATTGATTTCATTGTCGTATTCGCTTCTTTATTGCCTTTAGCAGTCAAGTGAATACTTTGTACGTTATGTGTGATCGATACTGCAATCTAAAATTTAAAGTGAGAATTTAAATTTTGTAACATTCCCTAAATCGTGTTAACCAGAAGTTTTAATACATATGACTCTTCTGCAATTTTGATTTTTTTTGTTTGTCAGTCACGTTTAATATTTAAAATTACACCGAAATCCGCAAATATCGTGATCCAAATTCACGCAATTTTTGTTTTCATATTTATCGGATTTAAAAGCTACTCACTGTGAATCGTATTCACGCAATTTAAAACTAGTGCACCTTGAATCGTTTTCCCATGGTTTAAAAATCCAGTAATTTGTATATACAAGTTTTTGAAATCAATAGCGCGATTTGTATTTACATGAATTTAAAATCCAATATCGCTATTCATATTCACAGGATCTAAAAATCCATCCTACATCTCGATTCGTATTTACGCCAAAAATCTTATATTGCGATTTGTATTTTAACGTTTTTAAATCCATTATCGTAAATATTATTCGCACGATTTTAAAACCCAATGCTGTGATTCTTTTAAAAACAAAGTTTTTTCTTAAATTAGATACCTTGAAAGAGTGATATTCTTTATTAGTAAGTAATTTAATTATAAATCTTAGTTATAGCTATAGTCCTACTTAATTATATTAAATAGGACAAGTATCTATTATATCTTTTCAATGAGTTTTTACCCAGAAATTCCTAACAGATCAGCAAGTGCAATTCCTGAGACCAGAACAATGGATTCCAAACAGTCCTGATGCTGTACCATGCGACTATTTCCTATGGGGACATCTGAAAAACAAACTGAATAAGCGAAGAATTTCTACATTGAGCGGCCTTCAAAGAGCTATTAGAGAAGAGGTGAAGAAAAGCCCCCAGGAAATCATTTTGCGGTCTTTAAAATCCTGGTTGAAGCGTTGTAGACAAATCTATTATGCCGGAGGTCGACATATTGAGAAGCATCGCTGAATTTATGTAATAAATTTTGGAAATATAAAAATTCAAAAATGATCCCTATATTTTTTTGTTACCCTGTATTGACTTTACATGATAGCAACAATGTTTTTGTTGTATACTTTTGCAGCTTCTTTAATATTTTCAGCCATAGTAACTAAAGTTAAACATGCAACCTTTTTTTTAGGTGGAAAAAATTTAAAAATATTTATTATGTAATCTTTGTAAAAAAAATTTCGATGGCAGTAAATTAAAGCAATGAACAGCTACAACTATAAATGTTTCTAAACCATTTTTTTTCTTTAACCAGTATATTTTTAAGGTTATAAGGATATTGCCTGAATCTTAACACATTTTTAAATAAGTCACTATTTATCACTTTTTAAAAAAATTTAGTCACTATTTTCGCTACTTTTTCTACAATGACCTGTGCTGAGCCCTGTAATCGCCCTGTAGCCAGTGTTGAATGTTAATTTTACCTTGTACAAAAGTTTATTATACCTGTTGACGTAGCTTAAATACTTATTTTAATTGTTTCACAGAATTTGATGAAATTTTAATATGCAATAAATTTTACGAACATTAATGACTTTTAATTTTTTTTTTCTCAATGTTGCGGTTTGTAGTTGGATGCAGTGTTCTGAATTTCATGGTGCTTGAAGACAACCAAAGATATTAGCCAAGAATTTATTTCTACTGCTAACCACAGAGAACGCAAGGCATTTTCATTACTTATAGGACTATAATAATACTGTATGCTTTTTTTATTACTATGGTTTTTTCATTGCTATGTATTTATTACTATAAATTACTCTGATATTCATTCCATTGTAAAACTTAGATGTATTTATAGCAATTTAAGTACTACTTTTCCTTTAGCCTTTTAATATAATACCCAGTAATCCTTATTAGTATCCAACAGTAACTCAATAACTCATTCTACTGAGAGACATTTGAGTGAAATTTTTAGTGAAGTTTTTCTACAAATAAATTTTAACTTGCCATAAAACTGTTCACTTTTACAAAATTTTATGATTGCTATACATTTTGATCTTTGAAATTATAATTAGTTATACAGTAGGGAACCGATTATCCGGAACGATCGGGACCATCGCTATTCCGGATAACTGATTTTTCCGGTTTTCTGAATCGTTACAAAAACCCGTTTTTTTTATTGTTAAATCCAACTGGAAAAAAAAATTTGGAAATAATCTTAAACAGAAGAAAAAGCGATGAAGTAATACACTAATTATTATTTCCAAAATGATGGTATGGTAAACATCTTTAAAAAAAGAACGAAAAATCCTAAAATCTTATGAGGAAAAAATTTTTTTTTTAATAAAAATGGCGGGAAAATTTACCGAATTTCGTTCCGGTTTTATGGTTTTCCGTTTTTTTGGTTTCCGGATAACGGGTTCTGTACTGTATATAGATTAATACACTTGCATTTTATACAATATGAGTTTTTTAACAGACAGTAGCATGCTTTGGCCTAATGTTAATACCGATAGGAAACTTTATTTTTGTGTTATATGTGATAAGAATTTTTTCACAGAAGAGTAATCTGACTGGGCACAGTCACTCTCATACAGATAAGAAACCTTATTCTTGTGGTATATGTAATAAGAGTTTGTCATCTAACTGTACACTATCACACTCATACTTGTGAGAAACATTATTCTTATAGTATATGTAATAAGAGTTTTTCAGAGAAGTGTAATCTGACTCTACACAGTCGTTCTCATACTGGTGAGAAACCTTATTCTTGTAGTATATGTAAAAAGAATTTTCCAGAGAAAAGTAATCTGACTGTGCACAGTCGTTCTCATACTGATGAGAAACCATATTCTTGTAGTATATGTAGTAAGAGTTTTTTACAGAAGATGCATCTAAATATCCACAGTTTCACTCATACTGGTATTAAGCCTTATTCTTGTAGTATATGTAACAAGAGTTTTTCATATAGGTGTCATCTAACTGTACACTATCGCACTCACACTGGTGAGAAACCGTATTCTTGTAGTATATGTAATAAGAGTTTTTCATGTAATAGTCATCTGACTATGCACAAGCTTGTTCATACTGGTGAGAAACCTTATTCTTGTAGTATATGTAATAAGAATTTTTCAAGGAAGAGTAATCTGACTTTGCACAGCTGTGTTCATACTGGTGAGAAACCTTATTCTTGTAGTATTTGTAATAAGAGTTTTTCAAGGATGAGTAATCTGACTATGCACAGTCGTTCTCACACTGGTGAGAAACCTTATTCTTGTACTATATGCAATAAGAGTTTTTCAGTAAAGCAAAGCTTGACTGTGCACACTCAATCTCATACTGGTGAGAAACCTTATTTTTGTAGTGTATGTAATAAGAGTTTTTCAGACAAGAGCAATCTGACTGTGCATAGTCGTTTTCATACTGGTGAGAGACCTTATTCTTGTAGTATATGTAATAAGACTTTTTTACAGAAGATACATCTAAATAAGCACAGTCTCACTCATACTGGGGAGAAACCTTATTCTTGTAGTATATGTAATAAGAGTTTTTCAGACAATAGCAATCTGACTGTGCACAGTCGCTCTCATACTGGTGAGAAACCTTATTCTTGTAGCATATGTAATAAGAGTTTTATGCAGAAGATAAATCTAAATAGCCACAGTCTCACTCATACTGGGGAGAAACCTTATTCTTGTAGTATATGTAATAATAATTTTTCAAGTAAGAGTAATCTGGTGGTGCACTGCCGCTCTCATACTGGTGAGAAACCTTATTCTTGTAGTATATGTAATAAGAGTTTTTCAACGAATGCTTGTCTAATCAATCACAGTCGCATTCATATTGGTGAGAAACCTTAATCATGTAATAAATTTTTTTTAGGTTGATTTAATCTTGACTTTTCACATAGCGTTTTAATAGTGGCAACTTTTTTATACATGTAATTACTTTTTAATTATATCATAATGTAAATCTTTCTTTTCAAGTCTTTTCCAAAATATGATGAACCTTAAAGTTTATTCTTAATACAGCATCATTTTAAGAAACAAGTTGATAACGAAGTAATTTTCAAAATATTTAATCTAAAAGAATAATAATAATTCAATGCATTTTTGACGTCCAAAGTAGGGACTTGCAGACAAATTTTTAACCGCCCCATAGCCAGTGTTGACTGTTATTTTGTCCTGCACAAAAGTTAATTGCATCTGTTAGCATAACTTAAGTTTTATTTCAATGGTTACAAAAAAAATTGATTACATTTGAATACACAATAAATTTTAAGACCATTTTTGACTTTTAATTTTTTTCTCAATGTTGCTCTTTATAGTTATGCATTGTTCTGAATTTTATGATGCTTGAAGAGAAACAAAAATATTAACCTAGAATTTGTTTCTACTGCTCACCACAGAGAAAGCAAGGCATTTTCATTACCTTATAGCACTATAATAATACTGTATGCTTTTTTTATTACTATGATTTTTTTATTGCTATGCATTTATTACTATGAATTACTCTAATATTCATTCCACTGTAAAACTAAGATGTATTTATAACAATTTAAGTACTACTTTTGCTTTATCCTTTTAAAATAATATCCAGTAATATTTATTAGTATCCAACAGTAGCTCCATAACTCTTTCTACTGAGAGACATTTGACTAAAAATTTTAATGAGGTTTTTCTACAAATAAATTTTAACTTGCCATAAGACTATTCACTCTTACAAAATCTTATGATTGTAATATATTTTAATCTTTGAAATTATAATTAGTTATATACAAATTACTACACTTGCATTTTATAAAATATGAGTTTTTTTACACTGTTAACACTGATAAGAAACTTTATTTTTGTGTTATATGCAATAAGAATTTTTCTCAGAGGAATATTACTGTGCACATTCGCTCTCATACAGGTAAGAAACTTTATTCTTGTAGTATATGCAATAAGAATTTTTTCACAGAAGAGTAATCTGACTGTGACAGTCTCTCTAATAGGGATGAGAAACCTTATTCTTGTAATATGTCATAAGAGTTTTTCTTCTAGTTGTGATCTAACTAGACGCAGTCGCTCTCATGCTGGTGAGAAACCATGTTCTTGTAGTATATGTAATAAGAGTTTTTCAGAGAATTGTAATCTGGCTGTACACAGTCGTTCTCATACTGGTGAGAAACCTTATTCTTGTAGTATATGTAATACGAGTTTTTTTTTACAGAAGATACATCTAAATAACCACGTTCTCACTCATACTGGTGAGAAACCTTATTCCTGTACTATGTGTAATAAGAGTTTTCAGTCAAAAGTAATCTGACTGTGCACAGTCGCTCTCATACTGGTAAGAAACGTTATTCTTGTAGTGTATGTAATAAGAGTTTTTCAGAAAAGCATAGCCTGACTGTGCACAGTCGTTCTCATACTGGTGAGAAACCTTATTCTTGTAGTATATGTAATACGAGTTTTTTACAGAAGATACATCTAAATAACCACGTTCTCACTCATACTGGTGAGAAACCTTATTCCTGTACTATGTGTAATAAGAGTTTTCAGTGAAAAGTAATCTGACTGTGCACAGTCGCTCTCATACTGGTAAGAAACGTTATTCTTGTAGTGTATGTAATAATAGTTTTTCAGAAAAGCATAGCCTGACTGTGCACAGTCAATCTCATACTGATGAGAAACCTTATTCTTGTAGCATATTTAATAAGAGTTTTTTACCGAAGATTCATCTAAATAACCACAGTCTCATTCATACTGCTGTGAAACCTTTTTCTTGTAGTATGTGCAATAAGAGATTTTTACATAAGAAGCATCTAAATAATCAGTCTCACTCATACTGGTGAGAAACCTTATTCTTGTAGTACATGAAATAAGATACTTTTACAGAAGATAAACCTAAATAATCACAATCTCACTCATACTGGTGAAAAACCTTATTGTTGTATTATGTGTGATAAGAATGTTTCATATGAGTGTGATCTAACTAAACACAATTGCACTCATACTCGTAAAAATACCTTGATCTTGTAACTTATGTGATACATTTTCTACTCTTATTTTTTCACATAAGCGTAAGTGTGTTTTCTTTTGAGTAACTTAATTCTGTTAGTGAGTGTAATAAAAGGTTTTTTTGAAATAAAGTGATCTAGCCTTTCATTTATTTTCATTGTGGTTTTAAAATTCATTCTTGTAGTGCTAGTCAATTTAGGTCTCTCCACTACACATTCTTGAGGTTTGTGGTTTCTAGATCACCAATTTTTTTTAAACCAGTTCTTCAATCCACTTTTAGTTCAATACTTCTTTTTTACTACACATCCTAATCTTTCCTGGAGGTTCATTATCCTAAACTTCGATTGTCCAAACCCACCCTCCCTCGGATAGCAACTAACAATGATACTAGGGATGACTGATTCTACAATTGACAATAAAAACATGTTTAGTCCTTACCTACCTAATGTAGATATAAACTCTTCCAAATAAGAATGGTTATTTTTGAACTTGAATTGTTCACACCCACCCTCCTTCGATCGGATACCAACAAACAATGATAAAGGAATAGTTGATTAGGTTTTTGTGGTTTTCCTCACTATGTAACGCAAATGCAGGTTAGTTTCATCAAAAAGTCCTCCACGAAAGCAAATTTCTACCTATACTTGATCCACGAGTTCCCTTGTCTTCTGGGTTCGGTTCAAAATTTCATGGCTACGGAGTTGGTCATTAGTAGTCTTAAACCCAAAAAATTGGGTTTTTTGTTCAACGACGGTATTAAAATAAAATAAATTCATATCATTAAAGTTCTTTTTCAGAACTAAGAGAAGAAAAAAAAAAATTATCTTTTATTAACTCTTCTTTTATCACCATTTTTACTATGACAACAGGTTTTAAAGAACGTTTCTAATAAGCATTGTTCTTTTACGGACACTTTTTTCTAAAAATACAGCTTTGTGAGAAAGTTAAATTGCAATTTCTAGTGTTGAATGTTCCATTTAGAAAATAAGAATGATTTTTGTTTTGTTCTTTTATCTAGATTTTTCATTTTCAATTTTTTTTTTTTTTTATGACGCGGCAATTAAGAAGGTACTTATTACATTTCAAACTTAACTTTTTCTAAGAAAATACGGATTTTACAACTTGAATTTTTTTGTAGCTGTTAATCAGTTTTTTATTTATCTTAAATATTTCTACTTATCTTATTAAACATTTTTCTCAAAAAAAATTTCCTTAACCCCTTACTAATATTATAGCTAAGTTTTGATTATTTTTAAATGATGGTTAAAATTGTTGATATTTTATTTTTTATAACCGTCGTAAACCAGCCGACCCATATTTTGGTTTTACGACTACTAATAACCAGCTCCGTAGCCTTGTAATTTTGAACCAATCCAGATGACAAGAAAACTCCCCTAGAGGTATGCCTCCGTGGAGGACTTTTTGATGGAACTAACCTGCATTTGTGTTACATAGAGAGGAAAACCTCCCACGATTAGCCTGTCGGCAAGGGGACTCCAACCCATGATCGTCTACTACCACTGGCGATTTTTTACGTCAGCACGAGGGTTGGTGCGTGCCGGGAGCGGAGTTCGTATTGACCAGCCGTTGCTAGGATTCGAACCGCTTCACCTCTTCGGGTAGGCGAGTGCTCTATCTCCTGAGTCACCATAGTTCTTATATCTGTGATTGCAGAGAATAACTCATTTTAGCACATTTAAACTGACCACTGATGATTTAGAGAAATAAAGCATTCCCGCAACAGCCCATTATGGGTCGGGGGAAGTAAAGGCTCCGCGATTTATTGACCAACGGCATGATTGAGGTAATGCGGTCAGCACTTACTGACAGGCCACTTTTATTTCTCAGATAAGCTGGTTGAGTTTCAAGTCGTCACTGGGGATCGGACCTCAGTTTCTTACTGATTATGTATACTAAAGCATAATGTTATATAGTTGAAATGAAGAGATTATCCATAACTTAACTAGGTTTTACTGATGCATTAATTTTAAATGGCTAATTTTGTTTTAGCATGTGATAAATTTCGTCTAATTTGTTATGGGAGGTATAGGGCTATTCATCAGCTCCAAGTTCCCCTTCACGTGTTTCTCCTTACTTTTTCCAAAAGGCTGCCTTGTTTTTCCATAGTATGATAATAATACTTTACGGGAAAAATTACTCATAATTTTTTTAAAAATATATAATTTCCTGACTTTATTTTAAGTACAATTATTTATTTTTTTTAAAGTACTATTTCTCTTTTCTGTTTTTAAAAATCTAATTAAATGTGCCAAAATTATTAAAAATATTATTTTGAGATTTCGCCAGATTAAAACTATAAAAACACTCCTTATTCAATAATGAATGAATTATTTCTTGAAGCAAGAATTCCACCATGTTTGCGATTAGTTTTAGAGATTGACAATAGATGGGACTAGGAAACATTTTCTTGATCTCGGCCAGGTAATAAATTAAGGCTTAAAATTGAAGAAAATGAATTATGACTGTTTGAAATTTTTTTTAATTATTATCATTGAGATTTTAGATGAAACATCTAACCAGTTCAAAATTCGTTTAAGCAATTATATTGTCTTTAAATTCTTATCTTTCAATTTATGTTGCGATGTAAAGATAGATCAAAGAAAATATTGCACTATTTTAGACTAAAGTATTATATATAAGAAATAACAGAAAATGTTAGCATTCCATAGTTTTACCTAAACATAAATACTTTTTAAAATTATTTCCCAAATTTAATTTTTAATTAAATTCTTTACTAATTTTAAAACATCGTTATTAAATCATTGGAAATCCTAATAATTTAAATTTAGAGGCGCTTATAATAATCGCAGTACATTACAACTCATCTGGAACTCAGTTATCTTCAGCAGTCAAACAGGTTTCTATCTTTACTTAATTTCCAGTAATTCGCCAGATTTCAAGAAAATTTTTTATTGTTTGAATATTAATTTACTACCCTTATGTGTATTCTTTTTGTGCAAAAGACTAAAGAAATATATATTGAGGGCGATGTGTATGGAACATCATACTGTTTGTCTACGATAGGTACTCTGACCGCCACAAAGTCTGCGACAGTCTGGTCCTATGGAAACAAGAAGAGGGCATTTTAGGGAGGGTAGCTTCGATGATAGCTTGTATGGGAAGTATACCAGATTGGCTGACTAAAGGCCTGTTTACACGGTCCAATTTCTTGAATCCGAGAAATTGGACGGATTTCTCTGTCCAAGAGATTGGATGATTCGTTGACACTATCCAAGTTCTCTAATGTCGCTGATTCGTTGAAAGAAAAACTTGCGCATGCGCATTGTTCATATTCAACATTATAAAATAATACTTACATAAGTTTAAAATTACTAAATAAATTCATATAAAATCATAATAATACAAATAAACCTCAACAGATCAATTTATTTGGACTAAAATTTATGAAAACCCACAGCAAAATGACATAATTTGCTGCCAGCTTGTTGACGTCACAAAACCTAAGACGCTGATTGGTTTAGGGAGAAAAAGCTTGGATGGAAAGTAGAACATGCTCTACTATCGTCCAAGAAGTTGGACCAAGTTCTTGGATGTTTGTTTACACGATCAAAGCTCAAAGCAAAACAAGTTTCCATCAATATCAATCAATCTCTGTCCAAGAAATTGGATCGTTTAAACAGGCCTTAGCCACCAGTAGGAGACCTATTTAATCTGATTCAATAACTTTTTTAAGATTCGCATGGATATTTCTTTCTTACTTGATATTCGCGATCGCAACACTCGAATACGCCATCTGGGGAGAGACCGGTTTCATGCCTTTAGCCCTTCTCCCTTCCCTCTCCTCCTCTTTTCAGTTGTATAGGAATGTACTACGATATTTTCCCCTTTCTTAATATTTTTCCTTTTTATTTAATAAAAATATTTTTTAAAATTTCCGTGATACTTTTCTTTAGAGCTATGTTTAATGTAGTTTTCAGTTCCATATAGTTTTTCAAGTTAAAAGATTTTAAGCTATATGAAAATCAAGAGAGAAATTAACGTACTTCCTTCCTCTATGACTTTCCACACGCTAATGGGGAAAGCATGTGAAGTGTTGCCATAGGAAAAGAGTTCTGCTCTACGCCACCTGCAGCCCATTTCGATCGCCAATGATTCTCTCAACTCAATCGGTTGTTATTTTTTAAATACAAAGGGAAAAAAGTGTACAAATTCTGACATTAAGGGTAGTACAGGTTTTCTTAATTTTACGATATTTACTATGAATGTTCATTGATTGTTAGATGGTTTAATTTCTAAACTTGCACATTTTTAAAGCAGTTAATTTCTTTTATTATTTGAGTTTTCTGGAAAAAGTGAAGTGTTTAAACTTATTAACTCTGATTTTAAAAGGAGATAAAACTTTTGATGAAAATAGAAATAGTTCACGTTATCTGTGCCGAAAAATTACAAAATATCTTTCTTTTTATTACTTATTTTTACCCTTTTTTTTTAAACTGAAAGCAAGTTACCGCATATAGGATGAAATCTAAAACTATCAACGATGATTTTTATCTGCACCCATCAAACCATCTGAAATTATCTAAGTTTTTTTTTGTTGCTTAATTACGTTTTCTTACTTGTATTTTAATGTAGCATGTATAGTTTTTCTCACTAATTATTAAAAAAAAATAATTCTAACAGTTTTTATTAGCAAATTTAGTTTTTTAATTTTTTTCTTAATAACCAATTTATTATGTATGATAAATTTATAAAGTTATTTATTTATAGAGTTATTTATTAATAAAACATTGAGCTTGCTTTAAATAATTTTATACAATTTCCATACATATCCTATTTATCAATCATTACATAGAAATAACAATTTTAATTAGTCATTGAGTCAAAATTTTAATCGCGGTTACACCCAAAATTTGATATCTTAATTTTGACATTTTTTGATGTTTTTTGAAAAGTATATATTACACAAAACAATAGCCCAAAACGATTTTTTTTTATTTAATTTATTTTACAAGATGTTTGCAATTAAATTTTAAAGCTCTTTTTAATTGAAAAATAAATATCTAAGGGTAGAATAAATGGATTTTAAAAAATTGTATCTCATTTTACGCGGAAGTTCTTGAAGTTTTTGATAAAATAGTTGTAAATAAAATATATTCTTCTAGTTCCAAGTTTGAACTCAAAAATTTTTATTAATAAATTATAAATAATTAATTATTCATAATATTATTCACCTAAAATTATCAATTTATTATTTAATATAATGTTTGTTATTTTGTGAAACTTTAGTTGAGGTTTTTAAATTCCCTCCAAATCAACTGATACAGCGCGATTGAGCGATCAGCGGAGTGGAGTAGCAGAGCACGCCGCGGTGCAGCGTTTCGCGAAAAAAACTATAACTTTTTATGGAATTGCGATCCATTTTTTTTAAAGCCATTTTGTTCAGAATCAAATTTACTTTAAAATGGGTTTTGTTTGAACTTTGTACGACATTAACAACATATTTGTTTTTCATTTTACAACTTAATTTTGCAATAAAAATTAAATTTTTTAAACATTTGTTTTATTATAATTATTTTATCAAAAACTTCAATTATTTCCGAGTAAAATGAGATACATTTTTTTAAAATCCATTCATTCTATCCTTAGATATTTATTTTTTAATTAAAAAAAATTTTGAAATTTAATTGTTAATATCTTGTAAAATAAATTAAATAAAAAAAATCGTTTTGGACTATTGTTTTGTATAATTTATGCTTTTTAAAGAACAACAAAAAATGTAAAAATTATGATATCAAACTTTGGGTGCTACCGCTATTAAAATTTTGACTCTTTTAAGAAAGAAAATCGAACGATCTAAACGATGTTTCAGGTGCGAATACTTATTTCTCTTCACTCAAGAGCTAACACAATAGACCGAAGAAAGAGGTCTCATTTTCTTGCGCCAAAACCAGTCTTAAAGAGTGACTACAACAATGTTATGAGTAGTTAGCCCATGACCATATCAATGTAGATGTCATATTAATAATTATTCAACATAAAATTAGAACACTTCAGTAAACTAAATTTAATTTGCTATAAAAAATATGCTCTCTAAAAGGAGTTATCAAGTATGCTAGCTCTCCGCGGGCCGGACAAAATCTGTCCGCGGGCCGGATGTGACCCTCGGGCCGTAGTTTGGAGACCTCTGCTTTAGATGAACAATGAAGCTGATAAGAATGTAGGGAATCACTTGGACATTGCGTCCACTGTAAATGAAAATCAGAGAGCCTCAGTGAGAGAGATTCAGTGATTGATATGAAGGTTCATTTTGATTTTTATCTTAAATCAAACTTTCAAATATCAAATTTTCAGATATTTGAATATCAGATATTTGCACATATCGATGCAAATGGTGAATAAATTAAGCATTTAATATACTTTCTATTCACATTTAAAATATAGTTGATTTAGTCTAAGATGAAAGAACTCAGTTCTTCACTTGATTACAAAGCACTAATAATTTAGTCTATAAAGTAAAAGCAACCCTGTAAGCATAAACAAACACTACGAATTCTCAATTAGTAAGGATAAAACTATTCAACTCTATATATTTAAACTAATTTGAATGGGGTCAAGAATCCACAAAGATACTGTTTGGACTCTTAATGCTTCTAAGCAATGCGCATTGCTTACGCGCCTAAGGAAGTAAGAAATAACTGCCTCTTTTAAGACACACACGCAGAAACAGTACTACAGTAATAATTTTTCCTTCATGTTTCAACTTTCGTACGGAATTTTTCAAAATAACTGTTAAAAAAAATTATGCGCTCGACATTTAGACTAATTTAAATTAAATATTCATACAACACAAAAGAATTCTTGAAAAAAAAAGACAGCTTATTGTTATAAAAATTGGAGTAAATTACTTACACCTTTCAATATTATCATTAAACAAGTTTTGTTTTGTAGAATCTTTGAATTTACACAACTTACGTAAAAACAGAACAACTACAAAGCATGACCAATCCCTGTGATAAACATTCTTTAGACTTCCTACTTATAAATTTGTGTTATTATTATTAAAATAAAATTTTTCTTTTGCTAATATTTTCTTCTACTTATTATAATGAACATAATTCAAAATTTTCGGGATCTCCTTGATTGATAATTTCTGAATCAAAATATGGAGAGTTTTACTTTTATATGCATCAAAGAGATATATATATATATTTATAAATTTATCGCTTGAGTGTTACAAACAATATTTTTCTTCTTCTAATAAAGCAGTGACAAGTTTAAAAACTAAACACACTTTGATGTTACTATTAAAACACAGCTATAAAGAGTCCATGCTTCAAATCTTAATAGTATAAAAGTTAGAAAATTTGCATAAGATGATGAGACACATTTTCCATAACTATTAATTTAATTGAAATCCAAGTTTTATTTTTGATTAAATTTTTTTTACTTAAGAACATATGAAAGATATATAAATATTGCAGCTAAGGTTTCATAAGGGAATACTTCATAATTTAAAAGCAATTAAGAGCACCTAAGAACGTTCTCTGAATATCGAACCAATTTCAAAATTAATTAATTTCAGTCATAAAGAGAAATAATAAACACAGCAAAGAAAACAGAAATTTTTATTGATATTTGTAAATGTTTAATAATTAGAAAATATTTTAGACAATTTTCCTAAGTTCTAATCTTCTCATTTCTAGTTTGCTGTTTACACAAGTTCCGTTTGCTGTTTTCTAGTTTGAAGTTAATGTAAGCGACAAACTTACATTGGCGAGATAATTCGTATCTTAATAAATTCTCAATAAACGCGATAACTTTTCCAATCCTTGCAACCGAGAGTGACATACAACAGCCAATCAAAACCCAATTACCCGAATAATATCATTGTTGCCATTCCTTAGTAGTTACCATGGACAGAGACGAGCGACTAGATCAAGTGATGCATCTGACACGCCCTCAACTACGTTTCAATGACATCATCAAATATTAATGTAGTGCTGTCATCTTTAGGAGTTTGATTATACTACATATATTTTGATGACAATATAATTTTTTTTTTTTAATCCTTGAATTAAATCGTTTTTCATGTTACTTTAAAATTTATTACACTTAAAATGAATTTTTCTCATAGTTTTTTTCTTTTTTAATAAAAATAGTGAAATGCTCTTAATTTCACACAGTGAATATTTTATGATATTTAAAAATTTTATTTTAGTCTAATCTACTACTTTTATTATGAACAAACTGTCTTCCTTCTACTTATAAATTTTAATTAAAAAATTCAAAGTTTTTTTTAAATTTAAGAATAGTTAAATTAGAAATTTCATTAAATCTGTGCGTATTTTTATAATTATCAATGGGTAAATTGTTGGAAGTAATGAATATAATTGTTTAATACTTTACTCTGAATATTTTGAAAAGTTAACAATTCTGCTCTGTGGCAGAATAATGGTCAAGTGTTGGCAACTTTCGGGCAACAGTGGCCTGCGAGAAACTGAAAAATAAAACATCATAGAAAAGGACCAACTCAAAATGTTTAACTCCTACATTAACTATCTACATTTTTTTTAAAAATCGCAAGTTTACAATCTATTTGGCTCCTTGGTGATTGTAATTGGCGCTACAGATCACGATACTGAAATATCTCCAAGAAATTATTTGTTTAGATATTTATTAAAAAGAGAAGAAAAAAAACTTTCCAACATACTTGATATTTTCAAGAAGTAAGATAATTTGTTGTTTTAATTATAAGAATATTTAAACTAGAAATATTCCTTAAATATATATGTGTTTGAAGCTTATCGAAATAAAGGAAAACAAAACAACATTTTAAGTGCATGTTTCGGCAGTTATCTACACTGAATTACATATATATGTGTATTCAGTTTTGTGTTAAAATTACAATAAGCTTTAATTTTTCTTATTTTATGAAAAAAAATATATTACAATTTGAATCAAAGAAAAGAGGTTCACTTCTGAAAAAAAATATATTCTAAATAGCGAAGAAGAGTTTTAAACAGAACAAAACAAAATGCAATGATTGTGATAACTCTTAGTTAGTTATACTTTTAAAATTAAAAGAAATAATTAGTCTATATGAAATTGATCTAAAGATGGCAGCACTACACTAATTTTTGATGACGTCAGTTAAGCGTGGCCGGAAGCGGGTTAGATGCATTGCTCTATTTAGTCGCTCGTGATATTGAGACCGATTCTTACTTTCATAGATCATTATTTGGGCAAATACAAGAAGTAAAAGTCGTATTCTGAATTTATCAATTCGATCAATCAGTGACCTAGGCTTGTGTTTATATTTATGTTTATTGCGAACTGCCCTTTTTTTAGTCTTCTGATTATTGTCTTCGATTTTTACCGTCACATGAACAAAAATTTAAGAAACCTCTTATGATGAATCGAAGTTTTTCACCTCAACATAATTCTCCTCGTTCTCCTGTTAATTTTTCGAATCGTTTTCGAATGGCACAATTTCCATCACCTTATAATTCTAGTAAGTTTATAAAGCTATTTTTTTTTCTTTTACTTTCTTGTAGTACCATTGACTGAGTTATATAATTTTTTTCCAATTAAGTTAAAAAGTTTAATTTTGTGAATCAGATTGACAGCAATTTTATTTAGATCTACACAATTGTGACATAGTAATTGAAAATACTTTCTTATCTGGTTTTCACTTGTAAGTTTATGAAGCTAATTCCATGGTAATAGGCGCAAGAGTATGCCAACTTTGCGTCGATTACCTACCCGATTCGTTTACGGCGTGCTGAACTAGCAGAGCTTTAAAAAAAAAAAAAAAACTAACTTGATGAAACATTAATCACAAAAACAGATATAGATGATAATTGATAAAAATCAAATTAAAAGAAAAACTAATCTAATTAAAACAGAAAGGGTTATAAATGCAGTAAAAAATGGGTGATAATCTATGCTTGAAAATTATTTTAAACAACATGAATACTTTTTGTAGACTATTTCATTAAAATCAATTTTGAATATAAAAATTTAAAAATATTTTTTTTAAATTGGTTTATACGTGTATTAAATAAATAAGGCATTAAAAAAAGTATTTAACGAAAGGAAGTAATAAAAATAGTTTTAGTAAAGCGAATGTTTTCATTTGCACACAAAAAATAACCTTAAATAATGAAATATAAGAATATTCTCAAAGTACTTAAAAAAATTCTACTCAGTTTTTAAGAAAAAACTACTCAGTTTAAAAAAATCAAAAGCCAGGGATCTGTCTAGGCCAAATTTGCTACTATTTACCTTCACAAATTTCACTTTAGGAAAACAGAGTGAGTAACGTTTTTAAAAGGTGCTTATTTTCAATTTTTAAAAGCCCTTAAAGGTGCTTTTTTCAATGGGTGTTTTTAAAAAGTGCTTAATTTTCCCTTTTTCAAAATGAGATTTTTCCTTTACCATGTTGATTTTCGCTACGAATTATGCAAAAAGACATGATTCACATTGTTTTATTCAACGTTTTCATAATTAATTCAATCCCAATCTATTTCGGCGTATTGTCAGGCGTAGCGTATGAAATTCGTTTTACGTGATTCAAAATTTTATGATTTTTGACAATTGTCAAAAACAAGTTTTTTTTGACATGTCGATTAAAACAATATAAAACCAAATATTGTCAAAAATTTTCCAATCCTGCCTAATTTAATTATGAAATTTTTTTAAAGTGCTTGCAAAATATTTTTTGAGTGCTTGAAAAGTGCTTATTTTTTGTTGAATTATTTGGCTATGCACCCTGGAAAAACGGCAGTTTCACTAAATACTTTTTCTTAAAATTTTATTTTTGTATCCCGTAAGAAACGATAAATCCATATTTTTGTGTTGATTATTTAATATAATTTTTAATTTTCACAAATTATGCCTAAATTTTCACAAAATAGGAACCTGTCAGAAAAACCTAGACAGACCCTTGAGAACTACAAAAAGTCATCACATACCTTCCTTAACACACTAAAAAACTAAACAATATTTAAATTTTTGAAAAATTATAAGAAAGGTGAACAAAAATTAAAATATACTTGAATTGAAGATGAAGTTAGATTAAAGCTTTGAACATTTCATTTTGCTAAAAGTGATAATTCTTTAAAGGCTATAAGTTCAGTTTAAACTAAAACAAAAAGTAAAACATAATTATCATCTAACAACTTGCACATAGAACTTCAAATGTTTACATGAATGTCCAGAGAAAAACAACTTTCCATCAATTTCAATCATATCATTGATTATAATCAATCATTATAATCAATCATTTCCATCATTTCTATCATTAACTTGGATCATGTAAACAGACCTTAATGTTAGTGATTTGTAATTTTAGAATTAAATATAGATCTAGAACACTTTTGGTTTTTTATAAGAATGAAAAATTAAATTCGATCTTCTATTATTCTAAAAATTGGTACAAGATAAAGCACTGGACACATTTATAAAACTATAAACTATTTTTAAAAATTTTCAAACTAATTACAGCAAAAGCTCTGTTAAGCGAACACTATTAAGACTGAAAAAAATGTCCGTTATGGAAAAGGCACACTAATAACAGAGCTAATGCCGTAAATTGTTTTTTGTGTAATTGTAGAAAATAATAGATTAAGAAATTTTATATAGTACATGCCTTTGTTTTATATTTATCATATCTCCATGCTACTTTTTAAAATCATTTAACATTTTTAGACCAATTTCACTATTTTTGAAAAAATAATATCTTAGTTTCTCTATGCATGTTTGAGCATCACGTCCAAGTTTTCACTTTTGGTTCTTTTTTTTTTAAATGTGTAAATTAAATATCAGTTTCTTCATTATCTCTCTTACTGTCATTATTTGGAACCATTTCAAGTATTTTCTTCATATTTCATCATTCTTTTGAAATTATATTTGTGACAATGATTACAAAATCATTATTGCTGATAACACTTTCTCCAATAAAGTGAATCAAATTTGTTAATGCAGAAACAGCTTCGACAGAAATTGTGCCTTTTATGACATCTGCAATTAGATTTCTATCTAGTCTATCCTTTTCACAGCCTACCTTAGTAAAAAAGTTTAAACTGGTTGAGTATTTTTATTTTTCACCAGGCAGCAATTATCCACAATGAAGCTTGTGTGACATCAACTTTTACGTTTAACGCATCCCCATCACTTTATATGACAGAGTCCTCCCTAAGAATTAAAAAGGGCAGGAAGCCCCACAGAAAAGCTCACTTTGAGTTTTGAAAGGGCTCTCAATTTAGCAAATGTATAATAGTATGTAATAACTGAATTTCATCCTCAACAAATTTTAAATTATCTTATACTATTTTATGTCAAAAAGTAATGTTCACTCATTATAAAAATAAGAGAGAGATTTGAAGTTTATATGAAATAATTAAAGACATCCGAAAACGCAACCAGTGTGCACAAATTTTTTTCAAGAAAAGTCAACTTAAAAAATGATAATTGTAATATTAAACTGAGAATTATAAGAGAATGAACATTTTAAGGTGTATTTTTTTTTAAAGCTATTTATTTAAAAAATAAATTTAAAATCACTTATTTACTTAATTAATAGAGTCACTTAAGAGGAACACAGTATGAAACATGGCAATGTGTCCTTCAAGGTGAGATTTAAGTGATGCATAGAAAAAAGAACATGGCAGTACCTACCTATAATGTTGTTGTATTCAATAGTCAATCATCTGCCAAGAGTCTGAATAAATGTTTGATTAATGTGTCCACCTTCATGACTAGTTTTCTGTTCTTTTTTTTTAAACTCAGTTATGTTAACTAAGGGGGGGGGGGAAATTGTTTAGAAGAAAGAAGGAATTTTCCCTGGGGAAGTGGAACTTGCAGGGACTTTTGTCACCTGGATAAAAAGATGCCACTGTTCGAAATATTTCGCATGAGTTGCAAAGTTTTTCTCTCATTTCTTTGTAAAGAAAAAAAAAAGTAACTGTATAATTTTTAGTTAAGCATAAGGCAAAAAATTTGCATGCTTTTAAAAATAGTAAAAAGATGCATATATTTTTGGGCAGAAAAAACTAAAGTAGAAATATTTTCTTTTAAATTTAAAAAAGAATCGTCCAGTTTGAAGAGATTGAAAAATAACTTTTCGAGACATAAATGAGTGTCCGCTTTGTATAAAGTTTTATTCCCAGAAGATTCATGAGGAATTTAAAAAATAGCCGCAACGAGAAGCATTAAAAAGCTGTTTTGTATGAGTGTCCATAACATGAGGTTTCACAGTATTTTTAAATGTTTGTTTTTACTGTAATTTTCTGAGGAGCTTTTCTTTTTTTTTTTTTTTTTTAAAGTTAGGTAATGAAGAGTCATTTGTTATGTATTAGGTTAAAAAGAAAAATAATTACCTTCTTTAAATGCAATTTAGAGGAATAATTAATTTCAATTTGTTGTCTAAAATATGTTATTGTACAAAATAGTTAAATTCTTTTGACAAATTAAATTATCATTAAAATGACTCAACTAAAAATATTTTAGTAATACATTTATTTTTCAGAAGTAGTTAATGAATTTACGATAGTCATATGTTGTACAAATTCGTGAATTTAATGTATTTTTATAACTTTGATGAAAGTAATAAAGCATAAACATTTTGTTCAATAAACATTTTTGACCTAATATTGAACAAAATGTTTGTACTTTATTCAGTTAAAATAAATTGCCATTACCAATTTTTCAGCTACTCTATTAAGATTGATATATTTGATACTAAAAGTATTTGAATTTTATAATTAATACAGAGGCACATTAATATTTTTTTACTGATACTAATAAAATAGGTACTTACCCATCTCTAATAGAGGCATTCACTTTCATGTAGCATCTTGCAAATTTTTGTACCTGTGTTTTGCAAAGCTCAGCTGCTACATATAAATCTTAATTCACTATAAAGCTTAGCTTATTAAGAACATACATAATTGAATGTGTGAAATATTATGTAAAAGTGCTAAATCTCTCTAATGATTCATTTTTCCTAATGATAATAGATTCTTTTAAAAAAATAAATTTCTCTCATATAACGAGTTTTGTGATATTTAAATAGAATATTAATAATTAAATTTTTGCTTTAAATTACTTTATTAATTACTTAATACGAAATTGAAAAGAAAAAAGTCAGTTTCTGCCAGGAAAAAGCATATATTTCTTCCAATAGAATCAGTTTTTCCAATATGCAAGAAAATTTCTGATTGTGTCTCAAATTATTATATATATCTTTTTTTTATTTCTACTTAATACTAAAATACTTTTTTTAGGAATATTTCAATGTCTTTTTTAAAATTATAGTATAAAGTAATATTATATAACGAGGAGTTATTTATTTATTTAATTAGATATTCACCCCCGTATGCAGTATGGTTCTCCCCAATCTTCTCCCAGTTTCCGCCACAGTAACAATCATTACAACCAAATTTCCGATATCCGACAAAGGAATTCATTTGATCTACCGAGCCCTCAATTTCACAGTTCTCCAAAAGTATATTCACCAAGAAATAATTCACCTTATGGAAGCTATAATTCTCCAAATAGCTCTTGGAATAACCAATCAAAACGATCCATCGGCTCTAGTAGAAACTCCAGTTCTTATTTTGCTGATACTTCTGGTAGTCCCTATTCTATATCTAATAAAAAACAAAGGTATCAAGATAAGGTATGTTTCTTTAAAAAAATTAATAATTATTAATTTTAACCAGTATTTTTTATATGTTTAACTTTTTTGTCATATCCTTCATTTCTAGTCAAGTTCTAGGCCAGTATTTGCGTATGGCAGCCACTGGCTACCAGATACATAAAAAATGGTAAATAAGTGTAAAAAGTAACCCAATCTTTGTTAGTAAACAGTGATTAAAGTTTCAAAAATTTTAAAATGGGAAAAAAAGTATGGGCCTAATTTTTTAACTAAAAAGATTTAAATTCAAGAATTCATATTTTATAAATAAATTTTTTTTTCACAAAATGATTAACAAAATGGGGTCAGAAATAAAAAATATTGATTAATGTACTAAAAAAATTTTCTACTTACTTTAAAATATAAAACTGTAAGCATATAATCTTTATTTATATTTAAAAATCAATAATTTTCCATTATAAATTAATGAAGAGTAACTTGCTCTTTAATGTAAATAAGTAATGCAAATTTAACCTTAAAAAAATTTCTGAACTTTTTCCAGATTCACTATATTCTTAAAATAAATTAACCTTTGTTATTCTTCTTGTTGTATAATATATATTAAAAAAAGTAGCAACTTTAAAAAAAAAAACATAGAAATTAGCGGCAATAACTACATGAAAAGCAATTGATAAAACAACAGCAATTAATGATGGAATAATCTTAAATCGAACTTTAAAAAAAAATAACTACTCAAATGCATGATTCAAAATTAATATGTATTCTTTTTAAAAATCATGAGGTAACTCATAGCAATAATTACTATTGGTGTGAAATCACTGAAATGTTTTTTTTTTTTTTTTTTTTTTCATATACAGTAACGAATTGTGTAGAGGCCAAGTTCAAAATGAAGTAATTTAAACCATGAAACAAATACAAATTTTTACAGATATGAAACAGATAATACAGAAATTTACATGATAAATGTAAAAAGTTGATACTTTAATGACTGGTATTCATGAACTGAATTTAACATTGCTTTTGAACAAAACATGAGAATTGTGTATATTAAAGTAGGATAAGTGTCAGTACCACAAGTATAAATAAAAAAATAACATTAAATAGAAATTTAACAAAAAGCTTTACAATTTAATAATTCAAATAAAATTTACTTAAAAAAATGGAATAATTTTCTTAACAAAGAACAAGGCTGTTATGTAAATATATGTATAACATATTTCTTAACATTAAAAACTAAATTATCATCTTATTTAATACTGTTCCGAAAATCACTTGCAGAGACAGTGAAGATGTAAAATCAATACCCACAAAAAAAGTTAGGCGTCTTTATCTAACTCCGAACTGATATTTAAGTTATAAAATTCTGAATTATTTATTTTTATTGTTTTTACCTCTAATTAAACTACTTATTATTAATTTTAGTTGCTTTACCCTTTGTATATTTCTGAATTATTTTCAGTGTTCCCAAGAATTCCACTTTTCAGGTATTTACCGGAAAGAATAATATAAAAAGAATTAAAATAAGTGAATAAATAATTTTTCAAGAATTTTTAGGTGTATTTCATGACTTTTAATATTAATGGACAAGATATTGAAAAAGTAAAAACAAAAACATTGTCAAAACCTAATTCTTGGACGAAGCTTTGAACAGTTGATAGGCAATTAAACAAATTTTGAACTTTTTTTACAGTGCCTTCCTCTTAAATATTTTGACAAATTTCAATAGCATTTTCTCGCTTCATTTGAAATCTCTAATTTGTATATTTTTCTTTACTTTATTTTCAATAAGGATTTTAAAAATAAATATTAAGGGTGGTCATGGCAAAGCACCTATTTTACATGCAAAATTTTCTTGAACAATTATATGGGTTTAAATAGTAATATTTGACTTCGTATTTTTTTTTTAATAGAAAAGTTGATTTTTAGACAGACAAATTTTGAAAATTTTTTTACACTGCCTTCCTCAGAAATATTTTGACAAATTCCATTAGCATTTCCTTGTTTCATTTGAAATCTCTTTACTTTATTTTCAACAAGGATTTTAAAAATAAATATTAAGGGTGGTCACAGCAGAGTACCTATTTTACATGTAAAATTCTGTTGGGTTTAAATAGTAATATTTGACTTAAAATTTTTTATTTTTATTTTAATAGAAAATAGAATTTTTGACAGACAAGTTTTGAACTTTTTTTACACTGCCTTCCTCACAAATACTTTGACAAATTTCAATTGCATTTTTTTTTTAAGATTCCTCGCTACATTTGAGATCTCTAATTTGTATATTTTTCTTTACTTTATTTTCAATATGGATTTTTAAACAAATATTAAGGGTGGTCACGACAGAGCACCTATTTTACATGTAAAATTCTGTTGTGTTTAAAAAGTAATATTTGACTTAGTATTTTTATTTTACAGAAAAATCGATTTTCCGACAGTGACTCAAATCCTGGTCATTCTTTCAATATTGAAGACTATATCCATCCATCTATGTTAGATGATCCTTGGGAAAAAGATATGATCGAATACGAGAAGAAGAAAGAGCAATTAAGTCAGACTGAAAGTTAAGATTCATTGTGAATCTTTCAATTTTTACCCAGAGTTTTATTAACTGACTTTTATGTGTATTGTCTGAACTGTATCATGTCATTACTTTTAGAAATCATGGCTTACCATTAGCATAAAATTGTCCATAATTACTATGGAGTTTCATGTCATGTTACAGAAAAACTGTTTAAGGACATTTTCACTGATGTTCACTTGTATAAAACTAAATACTATTTTCATATAGTAGTTCAAAATTTTAATTCACTCTCTTTTCAAATGCATCTAATTCACTTGTAACTACCTTAATTTAAATATTAAGTTGAATATATTCAATAAATTCCTATTAAATAATATTTTATTTATTTATTTTGCATATAACCGGATACTTATGTCTCATTTGCATATTTGTTTTCTCTTTTTAATGTCATTTTGAAGTGAAAAATTGTTCAAAATTTAGTTGTATTATTAAGATCTAAAAAGAGAGGTTCTTTTGAAATTCTGAAAATATATATGTGTTGCAAAAACTTCTATTTTTTTCTGCATACAGTATTTTATTGTACAGTATAGTATTGTACTGTATTAATTTTTAAATAATGAAGAAAATAAATCTCAATGAAAGAATTTTTATAATCATTGTTTCAAATTCAAACACAGCTCAGACAATGTTGGACAATATTTTTGAGCATTCCAAAACAATATTGTTTCACAATTTAATGAATTTGGCTGGTAAGAAGGTACTTACTTTTTTTTAAAAAATAAAATAAAATCTGATTAATTTTTTTTTTTTTAAAGATACTCCACGAGCTTCAATTTATACTAATTTAAATATAATTAAAATTTCAATTTTACTTAAAATAAAATTGCAATTATACTTCTAGGTTGTATTACCATATAAAAAAAATTATTTTATAGTAATAAGTACAGTTATAAAAATAAACTTACAATTCAATTTAATATAGAATGGAATATAAATTATTAACTTCTGAAGAACAGGTTAAAAAAAATAATAAATAAAATCAAAAAGATTAATTTATTAGAAGGCAAATTTCTTCCAAAGTAGAAAAAACAATGGTAAAAACTGTCCCGAAACAAATAGGTTTCTTCCAATCCAAGTGAAAGAAATTCATTTTATCATAATGAAATATCAAGTACAGTGAATCCCCATAAAAATCAACTTGAAGGGCAACAAAGATTTGTACTATTCGGAAAGTTATTTTGATGAAAATGGTACAAGATATTTTCCATTATCTAATAACAATTTGCATTTTTTAATCTGAAATTTCTATTGTGAATATAGAAATGAATGTATATTTCATTTCATGAAATGTAACCAATTACTTTAAAAAATAAAATAAAGCTATAAAGGGAGAGAAATCATTACAGTACAGATGAAATTCTAAAAGTTTACTTACTTTCAGTGCTTTTTATTTATTTTTTATTCTGTAGAAGCAAATAAAAAAATACTTAAAAGTAACTTACTAATAGGAGTAAATTGATTTATTGCACAAATTAAAAAAGATTACTAACAAAATAATCCATAATAGCTTGCTGTTTTGCTTTCTTATCCATGCATCAAAAAATCTTCTAACTTATCAACTGTATCCGAAAAAAAAAAAAAAAAAAATATTTGAATTGTCATTTTAACTTACAAAAGAACTAACAGTTTTAATTGCTTTGTAAGCATCTACTAGAGGAAAACAAACAAAGTATTCGCTATTGAGATTTAAGAAAGTTATTGCTCCAATGTTTTCACCAGTAGAAATGCAACAAAGCAATATCAATTTCTTAAAACAACCTATGAGAGTGTGGGTGATTTCTCAGGAAAACATGCTTCTTTAAATTTATGACTCACCCCCAGAAAGAAAACTCTATTCAGAAGGGCTTTTGTTTCCCGTAAGGTCCCCTCTGTTTTAACAGATTAAATTTATCTCCTTCCAATGAGGTTAACCGGATTGGAATCCCAGCAAGGGCTGGTCGATACGAATTAGGCACGCAGCTCACACTAACCACAGTGCTGACATAAAATATCCTCAGTGGTAGACGAATCAGGGGTTAGAGTTCCCTTGCCATCAGTTTTTCCTCTCCGTGTAATGTAAATGCAGGTTAGTTCAATCAAAAGGACTCCATAAAAGCAAATTTCTCAATACTTGATCCAGGAGTTTCCTAGTCTTCTGCATTGGGTTTAAAATTGCAAGGCAACTGAATTGAACATAACTGAGTTGTAGTCGTAAACTATAACCTAAATTATAACTCAGTTGTAACATAAAATATTAAGAAATATAAAGCAGGGAAAAAACATTAAATGAATTAAGTATTACCAGTGCTATAGGTACAAAATATCTATAATTTAAAAGTATTGGGTAAGTCTTGGATCGATGGTTATAATTTTTCGAATCAAAATAAAGGAATAAGAATAGAGAAGAAATTTTTATGTATGTTTTAAATTCTAATGCGTTTGCGTGTACTTAACATTTTTCGGGCAAAAAATAGTGGAATAGTGAAAACAAAAAAGTTATATGTGGCCATCCAATAAATTAAAAGAAAAGTTAAAATATGGAATATAACGTGTTTTAAATAGTTAATCATAAAAAACTTACGCTAAATTATAAAGGATTAATTTTATCGCTAAGTTGTAAAGAATTAATTAATTATGAAACATAACATATTTTATATAGTTAATAATAAAATTCTTACGCTCAGTTGTACAGGATAAATTTTATCTTGGGTTAATGAGAATCTAATAAACAAAATCTAATGTATCGATTTAATCTTTCACTTTTAAAAAACCTTTACCACATTTTTGTCAAAGGTCTTCAAAACTTTTCGTGTTTCATGGAGCCTCTGCATGAATTTTAGACATCTTATCCGAGTCTGTAAAATCTGATAATTTGTAGAGTTCCGTCGAATAATATGTTAGATCCGTAGAATCAGAATGGAAAATATGGAATGTTACGTATGTTTTTGTACGGTTCATAAAAAAATTTAAAAGTGGTTTCAATATTATACTGAAAAAACTAAGGATTTAATTTTATCAGCTTTCATCTAAAAATTTTGATACCAGAGAATTTGTACCTAGATTTATTTAATTAAAAATATTGAGCGTTGTGAATATGAATTTACTAAAATGCGTCTTAATTTCTTACCCTTTTTTTTAGCAATTTTAAATTCTTTCAGGACCCTACGATCCCCCTGATACACATTAATAAAAAGTGGCGATCTCTCCCCAAGAAGATGAGATGACCATGTAATTTATAACACTGGCGTCGGAACCATAGGGGTCCGGACCCCACCCCCCCAATAATTGGGAAGCCAGGGTTCATTATTTTGAGAAAATATTTCCGTTTTGTTTCCATAACTTTTAATTTCTCTCTCTCTTATTTTTAAAAAGCGCAACTTATTATATTATATAATTAAAAGAAAATTAGTAAAAAATAAAATACACACAGAGAAATGCACTGTCTGAAAAAATAAAACAGGAGTTTAGAGAACTACAAGAAATGTCACAGCCACCCTTTCCTTCAATAAGCAATAAAACACTCTTCCCACCATTCCTTTTCTTCTCACTGTTAACTGATGAAGATGATTCTCCCTCAACATAACACATTTGATACCCAAAAATAGCCGCCTTAGTTTAGGATACGCGAAAATGGTTAGCATTTTTAACTTATCTTTATCGTATTTATGGCCCTGGGCTCTTTTGTCCTCTTTTTTAAAATGTTAAATATCAACAGATCCCTACCCTTTCATAAATTGTTTCAAACCGGCAATTATCTAGAATTTCTAGGGGGAGATTCTTGTAGACATTTTTTTATTTTTTTGGTGGTTTTGTTAAGAAAATTTCTCTGAAATAGAATCATTCTAAATCTTCTCTTACGTATAGGCGCTCACAGTGTTATTCCATCATTATTTAAACTAGACATTTCCAGTCAGTTCAAAATTTTGATAAATATAAGTTGTAATTCTGCTTACTTTTATATTTTGTTTCATTAATTGTTTTAACTTAAATTATTAGTTGTTATTTTTTTAAATAAAGTTTATTTAAAGTTTTTGTAATAATGTTCATCGTTGGATAATAAGAAGTCATTAAATAAATTCTGGGGAGGTAAGCAAATGTTTGTATTAAATCACTTACTAATAAATTTATTATTGTATGTTTGCAAGAATTGTTTTATAGTTTGTATATTAAATTTATTTATACAGTACATCATTTCATGGTTTTACTGTTCATTGCGCATGAATTTATTTTAACTTACTGCTTTAATGCTAAACTTACTGCTTTAATATTCTTAAATTTTTTTTCTTCTTTTTTTTTGCAATTTAGAGTTTTATAAATATATTTATTTTAATCATGATAATCTCTACTGAAACCAATATTAAAGATAATTTCTCCAGTATTATTATTAATGTTGTATCTTTCATCTCAGAAATCCAGATCAATTCAAATTCATAGTAAAAAAAAAATTCGTTTAGCAAAACGTATTATGACTTTTTCCTTACATTTTTTTAAAAAAAAATTCGACTAAAATTTAAAATGTTAAAATATGCCCCAAAAAATTTATCTCATTTGTGATTGTTTCATCACGTAGGATTACATGACATAATATTATGCATTTATAAATTTCATGTCATTCTCATCAAAAATTTTAACAGACAAAATGTTCTTTTCAAAATTAAACTATATTTTTAAGACACATAATTGTATTTACTGCTTATTCTACTGATTCCCATTTTGTATCACACCTTCACATTGCACAGTTGCATCTGCATCATCCGGAAAAACTCCCCAGTTTAAATTTTTTATTCATTTACAAGCCGAATACCAGTTCAGCGCATAGGGTAGAAAATAGGAAAGTAAATAATCAATAAATCGATGTTAATCAACATGCACAAGCATGTACCAAAGCAATTAATAAAGTTAAAATAATTTTAAAAAATTATTTATTATTATTTGCTGCTTTTCCAAGAAATTTCCGTTAGATCAATGTGCTAACCTAATGTTTGAACAAAATTCAATTTTTGTATAATTTTAATTTTTGCATAATTATAATTTGAATAAAAACTTCAAGGCCAGTGAAAAAAAATTTAAAAATAAAAAAGATTTAAATATTATTTAATAATTAATTTTAAAATTGTTAAGAGGTAACGTAACAAACAGGATTTCCAATTTTGTAATTATCTGAAAAAAAGTGGTACGGCACAAAATTAGGGTTTCACTTGAAGTCAACATAAAAAAAATAATATTAAAAAAATATAAAAATTGAGAAGCCTGTGTAAGAGTCTTTTTTTTTCGAATTACTTCTACTATTCTAGTTTTCATAGAAGAAACTAGTTTTTAACAAAGTTAGGTATATGTTTTATATTATTGTAATCTCGTCTTTTATCACACGAGGACATAGTTTCTTCTTTCCGCATCCTTTTTTACCATTATTGTCTTTCAATTTTAAGAACTTACTGACTATAGAGTCTTTGATCTTGAACTACCTATCATTATCATCGCAATAGCACGAATATTTATTGAAGAAAAAGCTTCTATCGGTTCTTTTCATGATCAGTTAATCTCTTTACTTTTGCCACCAAAACTTCTAAAAAATGCAATAAAAAATACATAGCAAGAATTCATGGCAAATTTGCAAATAGAAGTGTTTTTCAATCGTCGTAGTAGCCATAGTATTTTTTAGTTATATTTATTTCTAAAAATTACTGGTAGCCTTTAAGTTTTTCCTCAGGCTAAAATACTAATTTTGATCTTAACAATTTCTTCTACATAATTGCAAATCTTGTTTGTAGCGTTATTTCTTAATAATATACTTTGAGAATTAAATAAAAGGGATTTAAATTGTATTTTTCGATTTTCTCAAACGTTTGCTCTAGTCTGAAAATTTTTACTCAGACAGTACTTTATGTTGTATTTCATTATAGATTGTCTGATTTGTAATTTTCCGCGCATTTAATAGTATTTTTTCACACAATTGTACACATGATGCTCCGTAAAGACAACTCCTTCGATAAATTTCTAGAATTCTTGTCACAAATGAAGTAAAAAAAAAAAACGGGATCACAAATTGATATTTAAGGGGGGGAAAAGAAAATCAAAACGTGACCAAAAATTTATGTTTAGTTGCCGAAAAAACATTGAGGAATTGAAAGACACTTATTCGAGACACTTCAAACTTATTTCGGCAATCAAACTGGTTTGAAAGTTTCAATTCCGTTTATCTTAATAGTCACTCTTACGATTTTCTTATCGTTTTTTCCCGCTTTTAAATGGTAGTTTGCTATTCCAAATTTGTATAGTTTTTTAAACTTAATTCTTAAAGATGATTCTAAAATTATATATGAGGAAGTAGATTACAGACCACTCTGCATCATAGAATCAAGATGTTTCTTGATTCTATGATGCAGAGTTTATTCATTCATCAGAGTTGTATTCTTATTATATATATATATATATATATATATATATATATATATATATATATATATATATATATAATAAGGGCAAGGGTGATATTTTTTTTTCTCAAGAAACGTGAAAATAACAATCTTAAGTATGGTCCCCCCCAATAAATTTTATCTGACGACGCCAATGATTTATAATGTTGTTTCGTCCATGTATGGGCCCTAAAGATCCAGCTAGTTGGGAAAAAACATAATCCACAACGACAAAATACCTAATAAATATGACCACCCTTAAACGACAAAATACAAAAAATATTTGACCCCTAAATAAATTTTAAAAAATTTGCATAATTTTTGCTGTCGAGAAAAGGAACACTTTGAATTGCTAAATTAAACTGCTTCTTATGAAGCTGCAATATATTAACAAATATTGAAGATACTTACACCCTATTTATATAAAGTAGGCTGAAAAAAGTTCCAAATACAAAAATATTTAATTATATTTATTAGGATATCATTAAATATATATTAGCTAAATATATATCAGTCTGTTAAGCTTTTGAAAAAGTATGAGTAACATGTTAATTCTGATGTTTGGAAACCTTAAAAATTAAATTGTGTTGAAAACATTTTTATTTTATTTTAGATTTTGCAAAAGCTTAAAGTAAGCAGATAACTCTTTGCACGTGCTGAAAATGTGGATAAACTTTTGTTATTATATTTTTAATGTTACCATGCCCTATCTCTTTTTTTTTCACATTTGAATTTTTTATTATGGTTCAGTTTATGTAGTAGCTTTAGCGTTATGCTTTGTTTCCTAGTTTTATTTCATGTAATGTTTTTTTAGTTTTGATAATTTTCTTAAGCTTTTAATAATATATATATAGTCAAAGTGCACAGGAAAAGTTTTCATAAAAAAAGTATGCAAATATGAATAATTATAATATGATACACTATGTAAATATAAATTATCAAAAACCTATTTTAGTTATAAATAACATAAAACTTAAAGCAATTTTTTTTTTCATATGAAACAATTTGCATTTCTAGCAAATTGTCTTATGTATAAAAAGAAATTAATATTAATGGTGGTAATTTAATTTTGCAATTACAAAATATTTGTCAAAATAAGTATATCTTAAAATTTGAGAAAAGTTACACAATTTTTTTTTTCCCGCAACAATTTTATACAGAGCAATTATGTATTAGAAACACCTTGTTACTAGGGTTGGTTGGTTTAAACAGAACAGATTTTGTTAGGAAAAAAAAAATTTTATAATTTAATTTTCGAATATTTATCTGAATACTTTTATAAAAATCACTAAATGAAAACGAGGTAAACTTTTCCTTAACAATCTTTTCAATTTTGAGTTTAATAGCTAATGTGAACACCAGTGTAAATATAAATAATATGTAGTTTTCAAATGTTTATGTATTATTGAGCCTCTGCAAAATTATATGTAAAATAAATTAATGTGAGCAAAGTTACAGAAATCGCTTAAAATAAAACCGATCATCACTAACTTCATGTTCTTAGTTTTTCAAATTAATTAAATAATGTTAATATCAAAATCATTAGAACCATAAAAGAGAATGAAGTGGTATTCTGAATTTTAAATTTTATTTTTCAGTTTATTTTTAGATTTCTTTTCTGTTATCAATGTAAACAAATGTTTACTTAATATATGCATTGTTTTACTTATAATTCTAATATTCTCAAAATACAACCTTTATAAAAAAATTATTTTTTATGATCACTTGCGCTTTTTACTCTAATATTTGTGTCCAATAAGTACCATTCTTCAATATACATTCCTTTCTGATGTATCAATTTTAATGGACAGCAGTATATTTTGGAGACAATTTAGATTCTATTTGATTTTGCACTTTTTTTCAATCAATTTAGTTTTTAAATTATAATGGAAATAATGTTAAAAAGAATAATTTCTTGAAGGTTTAGACTCAAAATTTAGAAATCGAAGAAAAGTGGGATAAGGAAATTTTGTTATAATTCTTTGAAATTGGTATATATATCTTAACCTTATATAAAAACTGATTTAAAGCTAAGCATTTTGCCAAAATTTTTTTTAGTTTTAAGAACTTCATGTACTGATAGTTTTTAAAATTAGTGAAATAATGTTAATTTCGAAATTAATATCAAAACAATTAAAAGCTTGAGAATGAGGTGCTATTCTGAATTTTATTTTTCAGTTTATTTCTTATGTGCATTGTTTTACTTATAATTCTAATAGTCTCAAAATACAACCTTTATATGAAAAATATTATCTAATGATCACTTGCGCTTTTTACTCTAATAGTGTCCAATAAGTCCCATTCTGTTATTTACATTCCTTCCTGATGTAGCAATTTTAATAGACAGCAGTGCTTTTAGCATTTTGGTGACAATTTGAATTATATTAGATTTTGCACTTTTTTCAATGAATTAGTTTTTAAATTATAATGGAAAAGAATAATTTCTTGAAGGTTTGGACTTAGATTTAGAAATCGAAGAAAATGGAATCAAGAAAATTTATATCCATTCTTTGAAATTGGTAGATAACCTTAAATGAAAACTAATTAAAAGCTAAGCGTTTTTTATTTTAGGAATATATATTAAAAAAAATTTCTAAATGAGATACAAGCCATTGTTTCACAATATGAATATTCTATGACTCACAAAAGAAGTTCTTACTTATTGCTGATACAAGTTAGCAACTGTTTGTTAAAAATAAAAAATTGCTCTTAAACTTTGAGACATTTTGAATTCAAACAAATATTTAGCTTAAAATTCATAGCATATTGTCTATCTCAAAAACTAACACAAATAAAACTGTATGCCTCCCTTTCAAAAAATAAAAAAAGTTTTTCATGATATGCCTAAGATGAAAAATATTTTACTTATTCTTTATAAGTTTAAATTATATCAATTAAAGAAATAGGGGTGCACGTAACTTAAAGTATGTTTTGAAAGAAGGGAATGTTAGAGATTTCCCAGAATGAACAAATTTTAATTCATGTGCAATATTCTTCACTATGGATGGATGAAATTGCAAAATCTAGAGTACTAGTATGTACATCAGTAAGTATTGGTAAGCTAATGTTTTTCTTTTCTTTCGTGATTAACAAGTGCTATGTTACTATTTAAGAAATAAAGACATTTATATTTTGATAAAAAAATTGGACATTGTTTATTTATAAGAATCAATACATTATGATAGACAAAACTAATAAGTTATAAAAACAGCTTTATATTTTCACTACATTTCATATTTGCAAAAATACAGGAGTCAGTTTATGTCTAATTATACAACTTCTTAACCATACCCCATTTCCAATATAGATGAATTATTATTTAAAAAAAATAATAAAGATCCATGCTGAGCAAATGAGTTTAGAGAATAAACCCTAGATGCTTTTTCTTCAAAATTCAGCTTTATTGAGTTCAATGAAGCAACAGTGCTTGATAGAAAAAATTTATAAAGTCTTTATTATTTTTTTGTTGGTCACTATAGTATTTACCATATTTTCTTCTTTTGTGGAATCAATGTAATTTTTCAACAATGCCAATTTTATTATTTTGAAACATAGTAAAAGTATTTATTTTTTAAATAAATCAAGGTTGGGATTTTGAGTCTGAGTTTAGACTGGATATATGTGATTTAATGTCAAAAAGTATATTTAAGTCTCCAAAAAATACAACCCTGAATTAGTAAAAGCATTTAAAACCATATACTATACACCTATTGAATATAAGGAATAAGTATATAATTAAATTTTTCATAATATTTAATTTTAAATATTTTTAATAAAAAGTAAAATATTACAAGCATTCCCTCAACAGACCATAGGCGGTCCTGAGGGTTAAGGCTCCACCATTTCATGACCAACAGCATGATTGCAGCAGGGTTGGTCAGCATTGCGCATTAACAGCTTTTGCTTCCCACACAAGCTGGTTCCTATCGATTTGAAGCTGTGAGGGCTTCAAGTTGTCACTGGCAATTAATAACCAGTTTTTAACAATGAGAATTTAGTGCCTTAACGACTGGGCCATCCCAATTCATTCAGTAATAAAGAAATCAAAAAGTTTCTACTGGTATAACATCAAAAGTTCAATCAATTTTACAATTTAAGATAACATTAATTAATTATCAAATATGTAAATGTATACTTTGTTAACTCAAATATTAATAAAAATTTATACAATTTTAATACTAATTAAATTTTGAATCATTAGAATTAAAGCCAGCTTTTTCTTAAAAAAATACTCAGGCAAGATCCTCGAGTCCTAATATTGACAACGAATTCAATGTTTTTTGATTTTTCACCAAATTTTGTTACCAACTTTGTAACTGTTAGGAATTGTTCACATATAACAATACTATATCTAGTTTTGGATAGTTTAAGACAGATAGGTTAACACCAACTATTTTGAATTCAGTTGCCTTTTTATTAAATATATCTTAAAGAAGTCATTCCACATTTATTTATAAATTAACCTATAGTTTTTTACCTTATCTATAACTAATTTATAATTCTTTGTGTTGCTTAGCAATTAACAAAACAAAAATAGTTAACAATTAACAAAAACATATTTAACAATTTACGCAAGTTTATTGTGAACTATGATTTAATAATTCTGTCAAAAACCTTGTCAACCCTGCTTCAATTAAATGTTAATGTTTTTTTAATTAATAATAATCAACCCAGTATGCAATCGACAAATTACCGCAATGGTAGATTGTTTTCTGAGAAGTTTTTAATACAGCTTGTGCCACTGCTTATCTTGAAATTTAGATTTATAATCCCAAGAAACTGAAGCAGAATGATATAATTAAAATTAATTTTATCAAAAATTAAAAAGGTGAAAAAAGTTAATAAATTTTGAGTGTTAAAAAATAAATGCCCATTCAAAACCTGCCAGGTGTGAATCAGAAAAAAAAAAAAACAAGTTTGATAGCAATGATAAATTTGCCTAGAAAAAATTAGAAATAAATAAAGGGCAAAGAGAAGATTAGAATAAATTGTGGAAGCTTTGAGATACAAATCAGGGCAAAATACCAATCCAACCTTGGCTATATCAGGTGAAACAGATACTTTAAAATTTTGATTTAGAGAATATGTCAATCAAGAATTCAATAAATCATCAATTGCTGCTCATTGTTTGAACCTTAACCTTACATTTACTTTTGGAAATGCCAAAATTCTTTCCAACTCTAGGCACATCAGCTCATCTTGATGATCTGGAATCTTGTTATATGAATGATTCCCTAGTTGAAGACACAAATTCTTCTTCACTTGCAAATGTATCCTGTTCAGATTTGCATCTATAAGTTAACATGGTTTTTTCTAGTTTTGTTTTACACCTTTATTAATTTTCATTCCCCTCTCATTTACACCAGACAGGTCTTGAGAATGGGTGTCTATATTTGAGAGTGAAATGTTTTTTTTTCAACATTTATATAATTTTTGAAGAAAATGATTTTTTTTTTGCATTTTCAACTATGTCATTTGTTTAAATGCTTAATAGTGACGAGTGGAATTTGCTTTGTGAAATCTTTATATTTCGTGGAGTAGAAGCATTTTAGTATCATACGAGCTTGACACAACAACCTACTGGTCATCAGCATGCCAGATAAATAA
Organism: Parasteatoda tepidariorum; assembly: GCF_982258835.1. NCBI lineage: Eukaryota > Metazoa > Arthropoda > Arachnida > Araneae > Theridiidae > Parasteatoda > Parasteatoda tepidariorum. Next base: position 96,372,562 of record NC_141763.1, on the reverse strand, counting down.
TTCTTCTGCAATTTAGTAGCATCTTTGGTTATGACATGCCCAACTATTCCCTTAGTTCCATTTTTTCGCTGTAGCGATTGAATTCTTGCATTGCTAATTTGGCTTCATTTTCTGATATTTTATGAATAAGCATAAGATGGCGTTTTAAGTTATACTTTGAAGGAGACTTGTATTTACAGATTTCACATCCTATTTCAATTTGTCTAGCACATTCGTGTGCTGCTGATTCTCCGCTTAATGCTTTATAACATACATTACATCTTGGACCGGAGTACAGAACCAGTCGAAAGTTATTCTTCTTTCTGACGACACGCCCATCGGAACTGGTAAGAGCTATTTCATTTCCTTGAATCTTTCGTTTTTTGTAGAACTTGGAATTGAAACCTGACAACTCTTCCAATATTGAATTTATTTTACTTTCTTCTAATTTATGAGAAAGTCGAAGATGCCTTCGTAAGCTGATTTTTGAAGTCAACTTACTCTGGCAGAGTTCACATAAAACAGCAATAGCCGGGGTACAGTCGTGTGAATTCAATCTACTTTCTTTGTAAAATTGTTTCTTGCATACATTGCATTTAAAGTTAGCCACACTTTCGTAGGCAATTCTACACAGATAATTTTCAACTTCTTTGTTTCTCAAGCGATGAATGTTACTGAGGTGCTTCTTCAGGCTCAACTTTCGACAAAATTGACGCTTGCAGATTTCACAAATGATTATCTTCGTTTCTGAAGAGACTTCATCTGGTTCCCAATCATCTGATTGCTTGGAAGAATTCGTGAGCAAGACTTGGTGTCCTGAATCACAATCTGAATCAGTAATTTCTGCTTTGGTATCAAAATTTGCAATAGCTTGAGGTGAGTAAGAGCAATCACTGTCAGAGGATTTCTTCTCCTCTTTTACGCACACTTTCGTTTTGAGCAAAGATTCCTTGTCTTCTTCAAAAAAATCAGAGGACCTGTCTTTTACTCGAACACGTAAGATTTCCCTGCTCGGGCTAAGTTTATCGACAGGACGATCGACAGGCCACTTTTTAACTCGAAGATTCAACCGTTCACTGTAACCCTTGAATTCTTTCATCAGAAAATGAATGTCATCCTTTCTTTGTTTGTGAACTTGCATGAGGTGACGTACTACTTTGTATTTAGTTGGAGCAGTATACTTGTTGCAAATTTTACACATAATTTTAATAAAATAAGCACATTCATGTCCCACAATTCTGAATTCATCAACAAATGCTTTATTACATTTTTTGCACCTTGGCCCAGGAACAGGAAGGAATGCAGATTCCCTTTTTTTACAAACGAACCTTCCATCTGAACTAGATATAGCCAAGTCATACCTATTTTGTTCTCTTTCGTAGAATTTAGCATAGTAGTCTTTTGATTCGTCAAAAATTAAACTGAGGGAGCTTTCTTTCATTTTAAAACATTTTATAAGATGTCCCTTTAAATCTCTCTTCGCATAGAGTTTTTGATGGCAAATTTCACAATTTATAGGTTTAATGGCGTGGGATACTAAATTAACTGAATCGTCGAATTCTTCATTATGGACCTCGCAATCTGAAACGTCCATGTCATTTGAAGTTCTTTCCAAGAACGCGTCTATAGCATCTGCATTTAAGTTGTGTGAGCGTAAAAGATGACGCTTCAAAGCGATTCTCAAAGAAAATTCGCTTTGGCATATCTCACAAATTAATTTGCGTGCAACTTTAACTTCTGTTTTAATCTTCCCTTTTTTAAATTGTTTTGCAGAGTCATATTTTAACCGAGCATTAAATTCACAATAATGCTTTTCAAAAAGAGAATGACTTTCAAATGTCTTGTAGCAAATTTTACAAGTCTTTGCATCATTGAGAAGAATATACTGCTCATCATTACTTGAAAAAGCTCTTTCTTCATCATGAAAATCAGGAGCATTTTTAGGCGCAATCGCTCGAAATGATTTAGAGCTATCGAAGTTCGTACGAAAAGAGTTATAACTTTTAGCTCTCGTTAATCGACTAGAAGCCTTCTTTTTAAGTTTACTATTGGAATCATGTGTCCTCAAGTTCCATTTTTCATTATAGCAGTTGAATTCTGCCATTGCTAAATTGATGTCAATTTCTGACAGTTTATGCCTAAGGATAAAGTGACGCTTCAAATTATATTTCGTAGGAGCCTTGTATTTACAGACTTGACAAGAAACTTCAATGATACATTCACAAACATGAGTTTTCAATGTACTTTCATCGAGGAATGATTTGTTGCAAATGGTACACTTTGGACCTTCAATAGTTTTGAATTCAGAGCCACCTTCTTTGATTATAATACGTCCATCAGAACTACAAATAATTATGTCCTCTGCAATCTTAAATTTTTTGTAGAGCCTAGAGTTATAATCTGCCAACTCTTCCATGATTGCATCTACTTTTGCATTCCCTAACTGATGGACAGCTAGTAAATGTCTTCTTAAACCAGTCTTTGAAGTAAACTTTTGTTGACAGATTTCGCACATTACAGCAACTGCTGGTACACAAACATGAGATGATAGTTTATCTTCTTTGTAAAAAACTTTCTTACATGTGTCACATTTATAGTTTTGAGCAGAATGATACATAACTCTGTTCAGAAAAAAATTAATTCTGTCTTCACTCAACCGATGGATGCGGGCAAGATGATGCTCTAAAGCAAGCCTCCTTGAGAATTTGCGGTGGCAAATCTGACAAGCGATAACTTTAAATACACCACAGTCATCAACTTTTTTCTTTTTGCTACATTCCCAACTTTTATTTTCAGAGTCAAAGTTTTTTTCATCAAAGCTCATCATCTCAACGAAATAACTTCCATCCTCCTCGTTTTCAGAATAATCACTTTCAACTTCCATCACATTAGACTCAGTTAAGTCACTTTGATACAAGGAAGACACTAAAATCTCTTTTTCTTCGCATTCTACATTTTCTTGACTTTCAATTTCTATTAGAAGAGAGGGCACTGCTGCATTTTTAAGAACTTTCTATATAAAAAAAAGAAAGAAAAAAAATGAAAATTAAGAACAGTCAAATTGTAAAACAAATATGTATACAATTGTTTTATACAGCAATTAGAAAGAAAAGACCATATACCATAGATAAAAAATTAATCAAAGGTTGTAAAAAGATTATTTTTTAAAAAAAATGTTTATATACTAGTGTCCTAAAGTAAAGCATAATTCATAAATGTATGAAATTATGCTTGACTTATCAACACCAGTATATTTATATACATATACAATGAATTAACAATAACTCCAAGTACAATAGCAAAATTTTTATTCGTTATCGACCTCTTCGTTTTTATTTCTGTGTTAATTTTTCTCTTTTTTTTCCAAACAAGATGTCTTATTCTTTAAAACCCTAAAAGAATGCTAATTCTTTTTCTGACCACCTGCCAAGTGAAACATTAAAACTTCTTTTTAGTTCCCTCACACTTGACTCAGCATGTCTTGAATAACATCTGCTGAGTCTCTGAATGAGAAGGGGATCACTTGTATTCTTTTATGAGCATTGCTTGTACCCTGGTCAATCAATCAATCAAATGAAATAATTTTGTTGTACAACATAAGAAGACATGTTAGAGGAATGAATTATTTGAAATGGTTGATCCCACTTTCTTGCTTATTATAATTAAGGAAACTCTTCTGAAAAGACATTCCCTTCTTGAGCTGTTTATTCTCAAATTGATTCCAAACATGTGATTGATGAAACAAGAAATTATCTGAAAAAAGGATGGATACCTAATGGTTTAATAGTTTTTATTTCAAAAGAAACCATTTTTTCTAATTTGTAGCCACTTTATTATATTTTTTTCACACATTGAGAATTTTTCTGTGTGAAGATCTTACTTTAGATTCAGTATCAAAAATTATTCCAGATTCTCCTGCCGTAATAAATTTTATCAATTTGAAAATATTAAGATTCTAAAAAACATTTGAAAATTGGTAGCAATAACTGCAGAAAAATTTGTTGAATCATAGCTTAAAAAAAGTGAATACTGAAATATGCAATTTGAATTTCAGTATTTACTTAAAGTAAATTAAATAATAATGCTATAAAAACAAAAGGTGATTACTCAAATTAGATTTTCGGATGCGGAAATAATATTGTATGAAAAATATCTGATTTTGAAAACAACATAACTACTGAAAAAACAATGGCAAAATAGAGCATGTTGAAAAAGAATTACTGAAATGCACTAATCAAAATTTCATTGTATTAAAAATATTGGTATTTTATTCACTTGATTCGTTTTTATTTCAGACAATATAAAAAAGTGTAAAAAAATATATTGCAATAATTTAATAATTCTTTTACAACAAATCAGAATTAATAACAAAATTCTCATTTGTAGGTAGCATCATATTGTTTTACATTGATCAACAATTAGCCATATCACATAATATTTTATTAAAATATAAGTAGAGGAATAAGAAAAAGAACGAAAGCTCGCAATTTTAGAATCACTCTTTATATCAATTTCACACATTGACACTTGCTTTCATCACAGCAATTGAATACTTCAAAGCTGAAGCCATTCATTTTGGAATGTTCCTTTGTACTTATGAAGTTAGGCTGACATTACGTTCTGCTCATACAAATCTGTGTAAAAAAACTTTCCATAGTGCCTGAACGGTAGTTTCTAACAAATACAAAAAAAAAAGGAGTTCTGGTAAGAGAGAATAAATGTCTTGTAAACAGGATTTTAAAAAAGCTTAGAACTTTAAATATTATAACTGAGAAATCCACAAAAATTTAGTCACATTATACATTTGTGACTTAAAATTGCAAATTCTTTGGTCTTAAAATTTACAAGTATGGGGAAAAAATCACATACCTGAGACTCCCTAACATTTATTTATCATTTGCAGCCTAAAACCCATGATCAGGAGTCAAACAAAACATTTTAAAGTGAAAATTAAAAACTCTGATTTTTTATGATAGAGTGAATCTTATTTATGGTGTGGAAAGAAATCTGAACAAGGGGGGGGGGGGAGAATTAAGCACAAAAAAATATGCAATTCCACCTAATACACTTTCAAAAATTTAAAAAGATAAATAAAATAACCTCAAATGTCAAGAATGCATGAACCCACAGTCAAAAATAATTTCAAAATAATAGGAATTCAAATAATGCAGTAACTATAAGCAGGACTTGAGTATGTGATAAAGCAAAGCAGCTTTTTTGAAGACTGAGAAGTGAACTGTGGATGGCTCGAAAAGTGTTAAAAGTAGATATAACATTGTTTTTTGGACTATCCTCAGCGATAGACGATGAGCTAAAAACGTCTATAAGGAAGTCATTGAATAGTGGATTAATGAAACCCTACACAGGTTGTTTCAAGGTTACTAAAATGATATTTTCAAGATTAACGAAATGGGTTTGTCTTTAAAATGTTTTCCGAATAATGTAACAATGATGTTCAGAGATGAAAATTGTTAAAGGGGCAAAATTAACAGAAAGCATGTGAGGGTCCTGTTTGGATTCACAATGCATAAGGTACTTAAAAATTACCTTTGGTTGTGATTGGAAAGTATCAAAATTTTTATTGTTTCAAAAATATTAAAACTTTTTACTTGCAGTTCAAATCTAACAAAACAGCTTGCATGGAAGTTTTGTAATATCTTTTTTGTAAATAAATTATTAATTCTTTTGACATCTGACACTAATGCATAGTTTATATTTCAATTTATTTTCATTACATATTTTACCTTTTCCTTAAAGAATGAAGTGAAATTCGCATAAAGGAAATTGAATTCATCTTTAATTTAATTTAAAAATAACTTAATTCACTTCAGTATGGAAATTTTGTGTTTCAGTATGCTGTATTTAGCTAAATTAAAAAATAAAATAAAAAATTCACTTAAAATAAGTCAGTTTTAATTTTACTAAGTAAATTTTGCACACTATTTCTTAAAAAATTTATTTATAGCAAAAAATATTAAACACAAATGAAATAAATTTTCAATGTATCATAAAAGATATTTAGTTATTTCTAATTAGTATAATATAATTATTTAACCTGCAGCAGATTTTTATCATTCGTTTTAAATGGCAAATTTATAAATAACTTTTTGTAATAATAAATTAAAAAATTATTGTTTATAAAAATATTTTATTACAATGTATTGCTGAATTTGCAATCTAAATAAAGCCTAGCATACAAATGAAACATAGATTATTTCATAGAAAGTTTAAAGCTAACGTTTATTTTCATTACCTACTGGCAAGCTGTCTTGCTAATTTAATATATGTATGCAATGTTTAGTAATCATCAGTAGGTTCATCAGTTCGAAAAAAAAAAGATAAAAGGAAATTATGAGAAAATCAGACCAGCTCTCAATTTACTTAAATTTAAGTTTCTATTTTCTTTTTTTCTTGTTGACTCGCCATGTGGTGGGTGGCAAGTGGCTATTTTCAGGTCTAACACATGACCACTAGGAGTAACTTTCCTTTTTTTATTTTATTGAAATTTTGACACTATGGTAACAGACACAATTTTATCTACTAAATATTAAGATATCTTCACATAATCTGCTGTGAAGTAACTTATGCACTTCTAAACTAAAATAAAAATAATACAAAACATTTTATTAAATGAAATAAAAATATGCTCTGAAAAACAGACATTGAAACAGAAGGTGTTAACAATAATTGCTCTGAAATGTTACATAACTTAGGCTTAGAAATAGTGATGGGGCCGAATACCGAATATTCGGCCTGATTTTAGGCCGAATACCGAATATTCGGTGGCCGAATGCTTACTTTTTAAAAATTTCTCTTTTGATTGTAATTAAAGTAATTTTCAAATTTTAAATTAAAAATGAAATAAATATTAACAAAATTGCTTTTTTAATCTTTGTGTATTTAAAAAAATTTTAACAACTTGATTTATTTTTTGTAATAATTTAAATATCTTGATGCCAATAACAAGGCAATATGGCTTTTATAAATCTAAATAATTAATAATAGCATATTTTAGTTATAGTTATACTTGTAATTTATATGCTATTTTATTTAAGATGAGAACTCATTACTTACTACTGTTAAAATGTATTCTTAACTTTCTTTTTTGTCAGAAAAATTATTATAACTCAGAAAATTAAGAACTTTTTAGAAAGTTTCACTTTTGAAATTTTAATTTTGTAATTAAATAATTTTCAAATTTTAAATTAAAAATGAAATAAATATTAAAAAATTTGCTTTTTTAAACTTTCTATATTTTAAAAAAAAATTTAACAACTTGATGTGTTTTTTGTAATATTTTAAATATCTTGATGCCAACAATAAGGCTTTCACAAATCTAAATAATTAATAATAGCAGCATAATTAATAATAGCATATTCTTCATTGTTCGGCCGAATAACTTCAGTATTCGGCTAGGCCGAATACCGAATAGTGGCTGAATATTCGTTACATCCCTACTCAGAAATTCCAGTTTTACGAAAGTCTTAATTCAAAAACAAAAATAATAAAATTATAGAATTTGAAAGAAGCACCTTTGCTAAAAAAAAAAGTTACTAGCATGACAGATATGACAAGAAATTTTGATAAACATCACAGCTTAAGACAGAAAACTGGACTTCCCTATTCTTTAAAAATATGCTAATGTATGCTCTTTATTTTTTTTTTTCAAAATTATGTTTTTTTAATTATTTTAGCATAAAAAAAATTTTTTTTTTGTTAAAATGTTAACAGACATATTTGTCTTTTCATAGAATTGACCAATAACTATTAAAAAAATTTGAAAATTAAATTAGAGCGATGAAAGTGCAGCTCAAATGTACTCCAAAAGCTGTTCTGTAATGAGTGTGTAACCCTAGTGGAGTATTGATGACAGTTTTGGTCATAGGTCACTTAGTAATTATCAATCCTTATCCTCCCCCACCTTTTTTTAAGTTTAACTTATGAATTCAGGAACCTGAGTAAGTAAAAAGCAATTGATAAAAAAACATCTATCATTGATTGATAAAACAAAAATGTAATTGATAAAAGAAAATGTATCATAGTGTCTTAATATGCAAAATCCAAAGTTTAATAATTTCACATTATTTTATAAGTTCTTATGAAAGAACCAATTTTTTTTTAATCAGTCATTTTAACCACTCTTTCATTTCCATCATCATATTTTTTTAAGCAAACTAAGTTTTTAAAATATCAAGTATACTTATTCTTATGTGTAAGTATCAATATATGATCTAGGAGGCAAAGTTTCCCTTGTTACTCAAGGTAATTCAGTATTTCAATGTTAGTTCCTGAAACAAACTAAAACAAAATTATTTTCGTACTTGCAGGGGAAAATCAAACATGTAGAAAAGGACTAGGTTACTTTTTTAAGAGAGAGTTCATCTTTTTCATAGTCGTCAGATTTAAAATGGATTGAACAAATATGAGAGGTGTTTGGATTCAATTGTTCCTCTTTTCCAACAAAATGCACCCATTTCCTTCTAATTTTTGGGTCATCTGGAAATCTATGGTATTGTATAGTATCATCACAATCCACTAAACTATTATGGCAACCCACAACAGCACACCTAGCTCCAGACATCCTAAAAAAAGAAACACATATGGGTGATTTTTTTCAAACTGTTAAGGTTGATCCTAGAATAGCCCAACCTGTGGTGTTTTTTTTTAATCTCGCCAAACTATGTTTCCGAAAGATATTTTAGGGAGATTAAACATCCAATCACACCACCAAAATTCTTTAGTCTGATTGGTAATTTGATATATATACCTAAGCAAAAGTTAGATTTCGTTAGAAAAGAGGTAAAAGGTCTTATTTATTTATTTATTTTTTTTGCCATTTATGCTTTGATGTTAGAAATGATTATTTCATTTTTGAACCGTTAATTCATTTTTTATCATTATTATTTAATTTTTTTTGTGTGTGGTACCAGTTGAAAATGGATGATCATAAGATTAAAAGAAAGGGCATATTTCCATATTGTGATCCGTCGCTGTTGTTGTTACTTTACGTCGCACTAGAGCTGCACAATGGGCTATTGGCGACGGGCTGGGAAACATCCCGGAGGATGATCCGAAGACATGCCATAACAATTTTGATCCTCTGCGGAAGGGATGGCACCCCCGCTTCGGTAGCCCGACGACCCGCGAGCGAAGTCGAGCACTTTACGGTAGCACAGTTTAACAAGGACCAATACCGCACACCCTCGGTCCCTACGCAGACTGATCCAAGTGGTCACCCACCCGCACACTGACCGTAGCCAGTGATGCTTGACTTCGGTGATCTGCTGGGAACCGTGTCTTAACGATCAGTCCACTGCGGGACTGTGATCCGTCGCACCAACTACAATCACCAAGGTGTCAAATAGATTTTAAACTTGCATTTAAAAAAAAAAAAAACATTTAGATGTTTGCCTGGGGCTGGTTACGAGTTATCCCTTTCAAGTTGGTTCCTCTTTGTGATGGATTTTTTCAAAGTTTCTAGTGGGCCGCTGCCCAGAAGATTATTCTGCCACAGATCACAATATGGAAATCTCTTCAAAAGAAAGAAAAAAATTTAACCGTCCTTTCATTCATTACAGTTATTATTTCATTTTTTATTTCTTGGGGGGCGGAAAGGAGATCAAAAGATAAGCCATCAGAGTAAAGGTAAGTAATTTTTTATTCCGTAAAAAATATTTTTATAACTTTGCAATAACTCAAAATGTTTTTTCTTTTAAATAATCAAAAAGCAAAGTTGATCCTCTTAATAATCGCCAACTTAACGAGATTTCTAAAAGTCGCCATGAGGTGAGCTAATCTAAGAATTTGCCTAGAAGAAATTCATGTCATAATTAAAATAATGGAAGGAGACAACCATTAAAACAATTATTAGAAACATTGAACAATGGTGATTAATGTGTTTTTGTCTATGCAAAAGAGGAAGGGAACAAATTTAGTCCAATACAGGTCAGTATAACATTATGAAGGTATTGACAGCAGAATAAGAAAAATACGCAACGTATAATTCACATAAATAAAAGAGCAATGAATAGTTGAAACAGAGGTTATAATATAACATTACAATCATAATGAAAACATCAAATTCTAAAAATATTTTCTATTATTGTGCCAAATAATATAATAATTCTTTGAAATTGTTATGAGTTAGGCTCAAGAAGAAAAATTCAGTTAAACTCAGCAAAAGCTACATATTTACTTACGCTTCAACGAAGTTTTGTGTACGTTTATTAAAAATGTATAAAAGTTAAAGATAAATATTTGTACATCTAAAAAACATCATGAATCAATTTCATACAAAATAGTTTGAATTTGTTTGGTTGATTTATGTATGTGACAAGCTTCGTTAAAATATATTCCTTAGCTTTAGACTTACTAACTGCTTAGAAACCCTTTTCACTGCATGTATGGCTCGCGAATACGATTTCATAGATGTGATTAGAAGCCTGATTGGAGAGTTTTTTCGGTTACAGTGAGAATTTTCCTTAAGGCTTCGCAGTTCACTCTAATGGAGCATTTTTACCGCCTGCGATTAACGCACACCCAATAGCCATTGAGCAATCGGTGGATGAATCGCAAATCGAGTGAACGACCCTTAAATGTGACTCGTGCATCATGAGGATGAGCCGAATTACAATTTTAATCCTCTGCACACAATTTTAATCCGACTGCCTACGTGTGAAGTCACGCACATAAAAGATATAACAGTTTAACGATGACTGATTCCAAGCACCCCCGGTCCTCTCGCGGGTTGATCGAAGAGTTTTCACACCCGCTCCCTGACTGACAATGAAGCTTGATTTCAGTGACGTTTTTCTTCATAAATAAATGTATTTCGTTAAAACCGAAAGAAATTATGTCCGCGATGAGTTTTCTTTGCGATGAATTGTGCCCAAAATAAATTATCATTGCGATGACTGGATGCTATTTCAATAGAATATATTAATCGGATTACTTTTAATGATAGAGATAATTTATTTAAAAAATGAAATAAAGGTAAATTTCACATACATAGTGAAAATGTTTATAATTAAACGGAAAAAAAAGTGTTTCAAATAATCAGATTTTCTAAAAAAGAAAAAACGAAATAAATTTAAAATAGTTACGTAAAAAAATTTAAAATACTATGCTATGTGTGGAGGAAATAAGTAGACTCGCTTCTTATTATAAAATATAATATATTAACAACTTTGAATAATAACAATAACGTACATATTAAAAACAGGAGAATTATCAAGCAGCAGCAGCAGAAAGAAAACATTAGTATTCTTTCATTTGTGTTCCTTGTTGCTATGGGATACGAGACTGGCAGCGTTGAGTTGTAGTAGGCAGGTCACCACAGTACTCCCCCTCCAGTGCTAACGATTCTTTTCTTACAAATATTTCGGATTGAAGCGCACTCGACGTCCCGAGCGTGTTGTTGTCGTAGCATTTGCTAAGTCGGGCGTCGTGGTTTTAGATGGTGCTGATGACGCATGTGTTACAGTGGCTTCAGGTTTCCAGATGAATGCTGGCTTAAGTCGGTCGATATTAACGTTAACTTCTTTTTCGTTTACTAAAATTTTGAATGTTTTTTCGTTTCGAGCTAGTACTTGATGTGGTCCTGAAAATTTTGGTGCAAGAGAAGGCTTTGGAGCATCACATCTGAGAAAAACGTGAGATGAGTTTCTAAGTTCTTTGTGTACGAAGACAGTTTGTTTGCAATGAGCGCTGGTAGGAACTGGTCGTAATTTTGACATGCAGTTTCTAAGTTGATGCACGAATGTAAAAGGGTCATTGCTGTTAGGTGGATTGACTGAATGTACGAAATCTCCTGGCAAACGGAGAGCAGTACCATATACTAGTTCGGCAGAAGAGGCATTCAGATCCTCTTTCAACGCTGATCGAAGACCTAGAAGTACGGTAGGTAACACCTCAGTCCACTGTATTGCAGTGTGGCATCGAATTGATTGTTTTAAAGAGCGATGAAATCTCTCGACAATCCCATTGGAACTTGGATGGTAAGGACTGGTTCTGACTTTGTAAGTTCCCAAATACTTAGCTAGCGATGTGAAGAGTTGGGATTCGAACTGGCGCCCTTGGTCAGTAGAAATCTGTTCCGGAACTCCAAATCGAGAAATCCAAACTGAGTAAAACGCATTTGCCACAGTACTAGCTGAAATATCCACTAAAGGAACGGCTTCGGGCCAGCGAGTAAATCGGTCAATGCAAGTAAGGAGATATGAATATCCATTAGAAGGCGGCAATGGTCCGACCAAGTCGAGATGCACGTGATTGAACCGAGATGATGGCAAATTAAAAGTTTTAAGTGGGCTGGTGGTGTGTCTGACAATTTTAGATTTTTGGCACTCCAAGCATGAACGTGTCCAGCTCGCTATGTCTTTTTGCATACTAGGCCACACGAAACGTTGTTGTATCAGTTTCCTTGAAGCCTTGATGCCAGGATGTGAAAGACGATGTAATTGACTGAAAATGGCATGTCGAAACCCAGGGGGAACATATGGTCGAATTCTCGAATCCTGAACATCACAATAAAGTGATTTTCCAGGTGTTAGCTGCATAGGCTGCAAGTTGAGATTGTTGGTAGTTTTGTTTTTCAAGAGGGTCTGTAGTTCTGTGTCCTGATATTGTTCATCCGCAAGGGCAGCAAAGTCAATTGGCGAAGGAATGGCTAATTCTTCGATACGAGACAAGGTGTCTGCTACGATATTTTGTGAACCCTCCACATAACGGATATCGGTTGAAAATTGACTTATGAAGTCCAGGTGTCTCATTTGACGAGGGGAGGCTTTATCTGAACGCTGTTGAAAAGCATAGATTAATGGTTTGTGATCAGTGAAAATCATAAAAACGCGTCCTTCCAACATATGTCTAAAATGCTTTACCGCTTCATAAATTCCTAATAATTCGCGATCGTAAGTGCTGTATCTGGTTTGGGCTGGTGAAAGTTTTTTAGAAAAATATGAAAGTGGTCTCCATGATTTTTGATCTTTCTGTTGTAAAACTGCTCCTATACCTGTTGTCGATGCGTCAACGTAGAGTGATAATGGTTTAGATGCTGAAGGATATTGCAAATTAGTTGCCGAAATTAAATCATTTTTACATTTTTGGAAAGCATCGCGTGATTCTGTGGTCCAGGTTATAACACGTTTGTCATTTTTCTTGCTTCCAACCAAAAAAGAATTTAGAGGTGCTTGTATGGTCGCGGCATGAGGTAGGAAACGTCGGTAAAAATTGAGCATGGCAAGAAATCTTCTTAAGTCCTTTACTGTAGATGGTTCGGGCATATCGCGGATAGCGGTGACTCTATCTGAAAGGGGTCGAACGCCATCAGCGGAAATTTCATGACCAAGAAAGGATACTTTTTGTTGGCCAAAAACGCATTTGGAAGGATTGAGGCTGACTCCGTAACTCTGAAACCGTTCAAAAATAGTTCGTAAATGAGATAAGTGTTCTTGTTCTGAAGAGGAAGCGATTAAGACGTCATCAAAATAAGGTACACAAAAGTCCAGGCCGATTAACACCTGATTCATGAAGCGTTGGAACGTTTGAGCGGCATTGCATAAGCCGAAAGTCATGACTGGAAACTCAAATAGTCCGAAAGGCGTTATAACCGCAGTCTTAGGAACATCAGCTGGATTAACGGGTACTTGGTGGTACGCCCGCTCAAGATCAACAGCTGTAAAAATAGTTTTTCCTTCTAAGACTTGCATACAGTCTTGAATGTGCGGGACTGGGTAACGATCAGGAATTGTAGCTGCATTTAACCGGCGATAATCCCCGCACGGGCGCCAGTTACCATTTCGTTTCCGAACTAGATGGAGCGGACTGGCCCATGAACTTTTCGAAGGGCGGCAAATTCCCTGTTCCATCATGTATTGAAATTCATCTTTGGCGGCTTTGAGCTTGTCTGGGGGTAAACGTCTTGGTTTAGAACCAATTGGGGGTCCGGTAGTTTCAATATAATGTAGTACATCGTGTTTGGGTTGTGAATTACCCATAACTGGGCGCGTGATTGTAGGAAATTCTCTGAGAAGTTGATGCCATGGAGAAGTATCGGAAATCAGTTTAATGTTTAAATCTTGACTATTGCGAATTTCTCCCGGGTAAGATAAGTTCGTTGAAGAATCTACTAAACGGCGATTTTTAAGATCAACAAGCAAAGAAAATTTTTGCAAGAAGTCGGCGCCAATAATAGGACTTGAAACGGAGGCGATAATGAATGGCCACTGGAATTTGCGGCGCAATCCTAAGTCAACAGATATCAGGCGTTCACCAAAAGTTTGTATAGGAGTTCCATTTGCTGCGTAAAGTTGTAATTTGGTTTGGCGCTTTTGCTCATGAAAATGTGGTGGAACGACAGAAACATCAGCCCCGGTGTCTACAAGAAATTTTAAACCGGAATTCTTATCGATGACAAAAAGGCGTGCAATATTTCGGCCGCTGTCGTTCACGACTTTTAGCGACGGCCCATCTCGTTTCCCTGGTTGTTATAACGACACGGTTGGCGGCATTTGTTTGCCTTTGCTCCAAAATTGTGATGGTAAAAGCAAATACCCGGAGGAGGGCTTTCATAACGTTTCCTCGATGGGCTACGACGTGCATATCGACCACGTGATGGAGAGCGATGGCGCCGAAAAGTTTCAGCTTGAATGACTACTAATTGAGAGACCTGTTTGGACAATTCATTAATTTGAGCCCGTAACACCTCAATACCTTGATCAGAAGCTTGAACTGCATGTATTTGCGTTGGCATGACCAGCTCGTGTATTTTATCAGCGATTTCGGACAGTTTCGTAAGTGGCTCACTACTGGCAGCTAAAATGGCTTGCATGTTTGATGGGAGTCTATTCATCCATAATGTTTTAAGAATATTGTCCGTTAGGTTACCGGCGGATAAGTCTGACATTTTAGACAACAATTGAGAAGGCCTCATATCACCCAGTTGTAAATCTTGCAATAGTTGCTTGATTTTAACTGTTTCGGATTCTGAATAAACAGAAATTAATTTTTCTTTTAAAGATTTGTATTTTTCCATCGCCGGTGGACTAATGATAATTTCACGAACTGATTGAAGTACTTCTGATTCTAAAGCGGAGATCGCTGTATAAAATTGAGTTTCGTCAGCAGTAATGTGACTCAATTTAAACTGCGCATCCAGTTGAATGAACCATAGCGATGGGTATTGGCGACAAAATGGCGGAGGCTTAACTGAAACTCGCGCCAATTGTGAAGAATCATTGTTGTCAACCATTTTAGATCAGTCAAATATACTCAATAACACAGAAAAATAATCAATATACGTATATAGCGACGCAGCTTCTTGGTACTTTAAATCAGAGAAATTGGCGATTCAAATTCTACACACCATACATAGATCCGATAAAATTCTGACAAAAATATGTTGACTTACCCGAAAGTGGCAAAACACTTTAAATCAAAGGTAAAATGTCTTACTTGAATTTCATCACTCTTGACAACTTATGGTTGCTCAGGCTTTTGCATATAAACTCCATATTCGTACAACATTGCAGGTTGTGATTCGTAATAAATCCGAGGTCACCAGTTTGTGGAGGAAATAAGTAGACTCGCTTCTTATTATAAAATATAATATATTAACAACTTTGAATAATAACAATAACGTACATATTAAAAACAGGAGAATTATCAAGCAGCAGCAGCAGAAAGAAAACATTAGTATTCTTTCATTTGTGTTCCTTGTTGCTATGGGATACGAGACTGGCAGCGTTGAGTTGTAGTAGGCAGGTCACCACACTATGCTTTAGAATTTGAGTTGCAACTATATTTTACGCCTTTAATTTTTACCTCTACGTTATGGGATTTGTTTTACAATGTTTTTACAAAATGTATGAAAATTACTTTGAATGAGTTATAAATTTTCTTAAATTAGTGTAAGTATTTTTACAGGGATTTATGGAGCAGATGATCCATTAAAAGATTACACTTGGCACCCCTACACTAGACCTCCTAGAAAGACTTTAATGAATCAGTTCCACCAATTTGGTCACAAAAAATTACATTCCAAAAGATTGCAACTATGACAAAATAAAGTTTGATAATAAAATACTAGACAGACAATTTTTATGAAGAAATAAAATACTTACAACACAAACATACTTACAGACAACTGTAACTTGTGTTTTGTTTTTCTTTTTCATTCAATGAAGAAGAGGGTTAAACATACACTTCCCTTGCATACGTTAATGAACAGGAGTCATTCTGCTTCCAACTAAGTAATCACAATGACAACAACAACAAAACATTTTTGATTACAGACTGCCATACCATAAATTACAGGTCTTTAAACTTATTTATTTACAAACTGATTTACTCCTTAAGTTTCTTTCATTCATTATAACAAGAAAAATTTCAATGACACACAGTTATAATAGTTGAAAAATATTATAAGACTCTGGTTAAAGAAATATGCCTACAAAACTTTAATTTTCTTTTAATTATCATATTATACAAAATAAATTATTACAAGGCTAAAATATGACATATTAAATAAAAAGTAACAATGAATTAATGGCAAATATACAATACATATATAAAAAAACATAAAAAGTTTTACACAGCGCTAATCTAACAAATAATTAGACAAGTAATCACCAATCTGAAGTAAATATATTCAAAGTAATATATTCAAGTTATATGAAGTAAATATATTCAAGTTATATTTTAACAAAAAAGTATTATTTTTAAAAGGAGTCTACAAAATGAGAATGGTCATTGCAGGGCCATTTGCATAGAAGCTAAAAAACATACATTATAACATTAATATTTTAAAATGTACAGATATTAAACAAAAAATCTTTCAAAAATATTTTCTGCTGTTTCTCAAATTTATATATATATACATAATATTAATTTTTGTTTTTATCTTTATCCTTTGGGTTTTTATTGTGCTATATAAATGGCCAAAGATGAATCCCTTAAAAGTTTATCAATTAAGAGATCATACCATAAAGCATTTCTTGACTGAGAAAATTACTCTTTATAATTTTAAATAATATCACTTATAGACATCTCGGAGAAATTTTACTTAACTAGATTTGTTATTGGAATTGTCAACACTGAGAATGAAAATACAATTTTCAGAGAGATGGTCAGAAATTTATAAAATGAGATATGAAAATTTTCAAATTATGAGATTGTGCTTAACAAATATTTATATAAAATAGCATATAATTTTGAATCAGAAAATGGAGTTAAGTTATTGACAATATCATTATTTTAAATACATTAGTACTCTGAAAACTACCAGTAATATTTTATTATGTTCTGTATAACCCAATCTATTAATTTACAATGGACTCAGTGTTATAGAAAGTAAATTTTGAGCCTGTCATCAACATACTTTTCATAAGTAAATAATAAATTACTCAATACAAATTTAAATACAGTAGAAGTAAAATGCTTCAAATTTAATATGCAAGTACTTAATTGCTAATTTACCATATAAAAAGTCTGTGAATACAAAAAATTTTAATTCATAAAGTGAAATAAAAAAAAAATTATTTCATTACATTAAATAAGTTGAATTTAACCTACTGGCAATTTTAAAAACCATAATAACTACCAATAACAGAAAATATGTCACATAACATATAAGTTAACTTAAAAATGACATTATTCAAGCAATACATACGTATATAATATATAAATAATTTTATACAAGGTGTCAAATTGCACACAATAAAGTTTAATGGTCTGAAAAAATTTCCGTTTGCGAATTTAAATTACAGAGGTTAAGTAGAAAGATTGTTTTACTCTTTTAAACAATTATACTTTAGATTTAACAATTAATGTTTGAAATACTGCCCTCTTTTGGAAATATAAAAATTACTTTCCTTTCTCAGGTTTTGCATAAACACATTTTTGATATTTCAATAAATATTCAAAAAGCCACTTTTCGTACTCAACTAAAGATTTCACATTTTTCTCACTCAATTTAAATTTTCTTTGTGCTTTTGGTTGGTTAACTACTACATTTCTTTTGAACTTTTTGGTTTTTTATTGTCCAGAATGGAGGGCTCTTTTTTTGCCAGCTATTGATCCTTATGTCCAGATGAATTAATTGATTATTGATTGTCATTGATTTATTGGCTGCATCAGCATATTTATTGCAAGTACTCAACTATGTCGTAAAAATGTGATTTTCAATCACTCCATTTTAAAAATTTACTGCTTCTAGTAAAATAAAACATGTATAGTTTGTGTAAAGATTTCCCTATGCCATTTGTCTGGAGTGGTGGCAGTGACTATGGTTACGAGGATTAACTATTTCAAGTTAGGTCATTATTTAAGACAGATGTCTCGGGTCAACGAGAGAAAAGGAATCAGGGGAAGAAGCTCGCCTTTTTGAAATGCTCTCTTTCTTATTTCCATAGCAGCAGACGGCCTTAGAATTTGTGGCAAGGGGAGTTCTTTCTATAGACAAACTATATCGACCTTTAACAAAGTAAAAAAACACTCCAAAAATGAAACATGAGATAACCGATGGATATACATTCAAAATCTGCATCTGAAATTAAATGTGTCTTCATTGAATAAGGGAGCATTAAATTTTGATGTGAATGATTTTAAACTCACCTTGCAGATAGAAAGATACTAATAAAAATTAAGTAAAAAAGAATATAAAGCAATGATGAATAATTTGGTTTAATCAATTTGTGAAAGAACTTCATATTTACCATTACGTTATCCCCATCTCGGCTGTCTTTTTTGAATTTTTTTTTAAATGCCCATGTAGATTAAGAATTACTTTAAAACAAAAAAGGTAAATCTTGATATAAAAATAATTAAAAACGAAAATTTATCAGAATAAATAATACTGAATAATTTTTTTAAGAATATTCCGAATAACCAGTTTTCTCTTCCACCTTGTGATTATGTTGGTTTTTTATTCTAAAGGTCTGGTTTCTTAGGACAAGCGCCTTATCTGGACGTCAGCGGGCCGTCAACGTCCCGCTGACGCCACCAAAATACTGGTTTGTTAGCTCAAGGCTTGGTTTCTTAGAACTAGCGCCTTATCTGGGCGTCAGCGGAAAGTTGATGTAGAGCTGACGCCAACAAAATACTTTTTTGTTAGCTCAGCGTGAGCAGTCGGTCCAACGCAGACATTATCTCTCATTGCGCATGCGTTAATAACGTAAACAAATATTTATTTTGAATTTGTATTGATTTTGTTATTTTCGACCAGTGTTTTAGAGAACAAATAATGACTTTGTCCAAGAAAAAACACATTATAGCTGAGCTAAATGAAGAGTGCTATGTTTAATGAAGAAGCTATGTTTAATGTCAAAATCAAAATCTTGGCTGATTTCAATGTGCTGTTGGATGTAATCCGCCATTGTTTCTGTGGTTAACGTCACGTTGTAATTCAACTGCAGTTGAGTTGGACGGCAATTGTAGTTCAAGATGAGCGTTCGCTGACGTATACTATCAAACTCACAAATGGACCAATCAGAGGTTAGCGCTGATTTCCAGCTGACGGCGTCCTGTCCTAAGAAACCAGGCCTTAAGATTTATCAATTAGACAAATAGAAAGACCAATTATAAATTTTAGATACCACACATTGCTTTTAACACTTAACTCATATATTTTGTCTCAGTTCGTTTCTGAGTGGCACTTTATAATTTTAAGAATTATATCTTGCTTGAGTAAAATTTTTTTATACTTACCATAGCATATTTTAATTAATGGAAATAATAAACATATAAATAAAAGAGAGACGCCCATTAAAATAGTTTTAACTATTATAATTGAACTACAAAATTATCATAAATATGATCAGTTTAGTTTTTTTAGAGTCATTCTTCAGTATTCAGCATGTTTATACAATGTCTTTGAGGAAAAACATTTAAAAATCTTATTTTAATAAAATAAGAGAAAGGCACGTTAGATATCCAAATATACAAAATTTTAGGTGTCTAACAGCTCTTTCATCCCCTAACTTAGCGGGGGTACTCGTTCTTATACGAAATATCTTACAGCAAACGAAAATTTCACAAAATTTTATTTAAAAACAAAGCTAGCCATAAAAATTTACGATTACGTATTTTTTATTGGCTATTTTTTTTTCAGAGTTAACAGTTAATAATTAGTGGTGTCAACAGCCAGATTGATTTCTAACTTTTGTGCAATTTTTTTATAGTAAAAATTACATTCATTTTTTTATTAGTGGTACACAGCATTACGAAAAATTTAGAAAGTGTACACAAAATAATAAGTTTGGGAAACACTGCCCTAACTATATAAAACTAAATATATATATATATATAGAAATTTTAAATATAAAACTTAATGGAAAATATTGATTGCAAAATTTTATTGTTATAATTTTAGTGAGGGTTGCCACTTTCCCATTCTAAAGAAGTAGCAGCCTTTTAATTTATTACTTGGTTTGAAATATTTTATTTTACAGTTAGAAAGATAACTTTTGATAAAATAAAATAATGATGAAAATTATATTTAAAATTTTACCCCTCTTCCAATTAGTATGGATATCTAATGTGTGAACCTTTACTACTGCAAACACATCTTCAAACAGGAAAGAAAGTAAAAATCAAGCAATTCACCACTTCTAAAACTAACACATTTACAAAGTTCATTAAAACATTATCAAATATATAAGTAAAAGTAAAGTTTAAGTTAGATATGTAAAGATAATTACAGTTTTAAAAACTGAATTATAATACAATGTGGTCCTACTGAAAATGGACATTATAACATGAGGTCACTGTACCGTGAGTACACAAAATTATAGCAAAAAATTTACTAAAAAATATTGGTCCTATCTTGAAATTAATATTATTCTTCAATTCACTTCCTCCAAAATATTAATTTCAGTTCTAAGGATGTGATGCTGGTTGCAGGCAGCCATTTTTCCTAAATAACATGTGTGCATTAAATTTCCAAGTCTAACCAAAAATAAAATTAAGAAAAATATGAATAACACGTATTTTATTTAAAAAATAAACTGCTTATAGTAATATATTTTAAAGAATATCATTTTCAAACAACAAAATAATGATAGATGACATTATCGGACCTTTTGAAAAGGAATTAACCAATGCCGAAAGGAGATTTCCTGTAATTCCCACAAGCATGCATTTATGAGGCTTTCAGATCTTCTGGAAGCAAATTTTGTTCTTTAATTTCTTGTCTTGCTTCTAAATTTTGTAGTCCATAATTAATTTCTATTTGATATTCTGCTTATAGCCTTTTAATTTTTCTTACAACATTAAACCCAACTATACATTAATTTGTCTTAGTTTTCTACAAAATATTTGCAATAGTAACATATGTTCATTAAAAAAATTTCTAATTAGAGCAAATCAAAATAGCATAAAATATAATTCTAATACTTTTTTCCCTGAAATCAAATTTTAATAATCATCCACCAAGTTTTACCTTTACATAAAAATTTCTTTCTTTTTTTTATTGTACTTAGCGTAAACACCTATTCCTTCCTTCTCTTCTTGGACAAAGTTATTAATTTATAATACCTCCATACATGTTTCCAATCAAATTTAAAAGCTGAAGTGACAAAAAAAAATTTAGTATATACCGTCAAACCCCGCTATAGTGAACCAAATATACGGTCCCGTGCCTTGCATAATGTTATTTTCTGTGGATATAGTGAATCAAAAAAGTGAGGAAGTTGGATGTAATGAACTTTTTTCTGTCTTCAACTGATTTTTTTTCTTCGTTTTTTTTTTGATATTTGCAGGGAATATAAACTATCCAAATCTGCAGTTTGTAACAAATGGAAAAATAGGCAATTAATAATTTCTGCTCATAAAAAAATTTAGATCACAAGGATGTTGAAGAAGCATTACTGAAGTGGTTCACCAATCGAAGAAGTCGCAACCTTCCTGTATCTAGACAAATGTCGATGAATTTGCCAAGCGATTTTATGTTACTACTTTTATGTGCTCGAGTGGAAGGTGAGACAGGTTTAAAAAGCGGAATAACAGAAATTCAGGAAAAATTATCTGAGAGTCGGCAAGTGTTTCTATAACTGATGTAGAGGATTGCTCATCAGCTAAAGATTACTAATTTTTTTTGTACGCAAGACGAAAAGTAGTGAAAAATAACACATTTTTTGCTACTACATAATATTTTTCAGTCATTTATTTGAATAATGTGTAATAAAAGGGAAGAGTTTG
Source organism: Parasteatoda tepidariorum (assembly GCF_982258835.1). Classification (NCBI taxonomy): domain Eukaryota; kingdom Metazoa; phylum Arthropoda; class Arachnida; order Araneae; family Theridiidae; genus Parasteatoda; species Parasteatoda tepidariorum. Next base: position 96,350,389 of record NC_141763.1, on the reverse strand, counting down.
GGAACCATTAGTTAAATTGCCTGCGTTACGGACATAGTGAACTGAAATTTCGGTCCCTTGATGGTTCACTATAGCGGGGTTTGACTGAATTAAAATAAAACAAAAGTTCTACACGACTTATAGCTTAAGGAAAATTTTATTCAATACATTGAAAATAAAAATTATCTTGGTACAAGTGTGCTAAAAATTGCTGTAGAGTAGTCTCACTGAGTGAGAATCTCAGAGTGCAGCAGAGAATCTCTCTCCTCAGTATAATATAAATTAAGAAAATTTAGCTACGAGTAGCATTCTAAACAATGGCCACTTTTTATATCATAGGGTCATTTTTTAAAAAATTGAGAGTTTTAAACGATTAAAATTTCATTCAAGCAAAAAGAAAGTAGGTATAAAATGAAAAGGACCTATCAATATCAGTCACTATTAATTAGGTTTAAGTTATTAGAGTCTACCAGCCACTGACTACTAAGGGCAAATTTAAATTTTCATAAAATGAAAGAAAAATTTAATAACTTTCAAGAGTTATTGTTGATTTATTTTATGTAGAATTACTTTTTTATTAGTTTACTTTGATCATTAAATCAAAAAAGCAATAGCCTGCAAAAAAAAAAAAAAAAACTCGGCAAAAAATAAATACTATGCTTGAAATTCATTAAAATGGTATAAATCATGGATGTAAAAAACACATCGGAAATTGTTTCCTAGAAACCATCTTACATTTTTTACAATCAATATTTAGATTTATATGGATTATTCATATAAAAGACGACCATAATTGTCTGATTGTTTTGAATTTGCATTACATAAATTACTCCTCCCAAAGTAAACCTGACATACAATCAACTTTATTACAAAGCAACAACTTGTTACTTACCTATATCATCAAGCCTGAAAGTCTAATAATCAGGGGGAAAAGTCTCTGCCAGATTAACCTACAGGTTAAGATAGAGGAATTTAAATTTTTTTAAAATAAGTAATACTAAAAAAATTTGTGATGTTGAAAAATATCGACTGTAGGTTAAACGCACAGGGACTATGTGGGGTAAAATTATCCAGGAATAGCGTTAGTATATATTATACAAACAATATAGAAAGGGGAAGATGTTTTGCTTTTCGAATATGTAACTAACGCAGAGAAATTCTCGGTTTAGTACACTATACTAGAAAAACAACTTACAGGGTGAACTCAGATTTAGCAGAGCGTCATTTAAACGAAGATCCAACACGTGTGCATAAGAAGCAAAGCGACAATCAGGAGGTATGTCACCTCTGAACCGGTTGTTGGGCAACTCTACATGCATGGTTGGGTATGCTGCTTCCCACCATTTCATTCTTTTTTTCTATGTCAAAAGCAGATTTAATTAACATGGATGATATAAATGTATTCTCAAAGAAATATCTTAATTAATAGTACTGTATTGTTTATCTTATCAATAGTGTGAAAATGCAGAACAATCCAACGATAAAAAAAAAACCGTTAACTTTTCTTCGTCACCCCAACACTTCATTGGTTAGGAAGAGAGGAGGGTGTAAACATTTTCCAAGAACTTCTGCTTCTAAATGTTGTTTTTTCCTTTATACACAGGGACCACGTCTAGCCTTGGGGGACTCGTTTACATTGTGTCAATGAAAGCTAGACTTCATCCCCTATGTATATTCTTCGTATTGCTATCCACCAAGGGATAAATCATAAGAGGTTACTGGGAATCACTCTCTTCCGTCTTTACTTTAACATAAGATATTTGGATCCGCAAACATTAGATACACATTACTTTTAATATTTAAAAAGCAGCACTTTTCTTGTTCAGTTCAATTCCAATGTAAGCAGTTCAAATACTACTATCATCACAAATTTAGAAAACTGTCAGTAGAACATAGTTAAAAAAAAAAAAAACGAAAACAATAAGCGTTTCTTAACAATATATCAGCACCAATGGTCAATAAATCAGATATCGCTCATTTGTTGAGACAATGACGTAACTGATAATTAGGGTACTTATCAGTTACGTCACTGTTTCACCAAATGAGCGATATGTTCAGTAAAGATTTTGTCTTCTTTTGCAAATCTTATTTATGACATGATATAGATACACCAAGTATAGAATTAATCTCACAATGCCCATTATTAATTACCAAAGGCCTGTAACAGACAGACTACTTAACTTTTTTTTAATAAGAAATACATTATACAGAATTTATGAGGCTCAAAATTAAAAGTAAGCAGAAACCACTAAAATTTTACTTGAACCATAATAATCAGCAGTCCCCTGAACCATTAATTGATGTAAAGGGATGGTTAGCTGTTTTAGATTTTCTTTCAGATTTTGGTTTGTATTTTTGTTAAAGAAAAAACTTACTTTATAATCTTGACAATTCACATCATGTGTATTGTTATTTTTCATATAGATTCACTTTGACATTTCTTTTGAAATAAAATCTAATTGTTACATGTACCAATGATTAACTTTTCTTAACTTTAAGCCCTGAATTTATATATATACACTGTGATACCTACAGAAAAGATCACATTTATTTACGACCACTTGAGAGGCATATAATTTTTTCCATAGACTTTGTGTTGAAGAAAACTTTTAGGAGAGAATATTAAAAATTCTCCAAACGACCAGGCAAACAGTTGCACCAAAATGGGGAAAAGGTCAAATAAAGAAACACAAAAAAATATCCAAACAAAAATGTAACGAAACAAATGAGTAGACTAAAATGTATTCAAAATATTTGTTGTACGATCTTATTTAGAAATGTGACTCTCTTTTTCATAATACAATATCATGTTACAGTCAGAGTGCACTATAGACAATGCTATCAATGATTTACTTTTACAATTGGAAGTTAAATTAGAAAAGAAAAGTTATTTTAGAAAAAATAAGTATCATAAACAAATAAAACTTTTCTCATCTTTTAAAACTATCTAATTTTTATGATGTAAAATTATATGCAAGCTTGAACAAACAACATATTTATTTCAAATAGCTTTATCATTCATAATTGGTTAATTTGTTTTAACACAATCTTATCAGTTGGATAATTTTTTATAGATGCTTAATTTTATAGCCAGTTTTTTTGACCAGTCTTTCCACGACGCCAACAAAAGTGGCATTTCCGAACCAAGAAAATGACACTGACTAAAATTAAAATCATTAGCGAAAAATCATGTGACTTTGATAACAATTTTGAAGCCAATGAACATTACCCCTAAGAACGACCAACCTCCATCAATGACCATTTTACTGTGGAACAGAGAGTGGTCACTCCTGAGAGATTTCACTGTATATAGGGGTCTGTCTAAGTTTTTCTGAGAGGTACCTGTTTTGCGAAAATTTAGACATAATTTGTGAAAATTAAAAATATTTAAAAAATCAACTCAAAAATATGAATTTATCGTTTCTTACGAGACACAAAAATAAAATTTTAAGAAAAAGTATTTTGTGAAACTATTGTTTTCCTAAAGTTGAATTTGTGAAGGAACTGATAAATGGTAGTAAATTTGGCTTAGACAGACCCTTGATATGGCTGAAGGTACATCAATTCAAAAAGTGAAAGTCTCAAATTTTTATTATTTTGTAGCTTTTCTTTCAATCAAGCAAGATAAAATAAAACATTTTTTGAGTAACAAGTTATTTTACAATGATAGTTTTTAAGCTGTAAAAAATCATCGAGTTAACCTATTAAGCTAAAAAACAGTTTAAAAGAAATACTGATAACATTATAAAAACAGAAGCTCAGAATTTTCCTTAGTCAAGACAGTAAATCTCTTATTTTTAAGTCATAACAATATTTATCACCCAACAGATATTTGAGATCATGTATCAGCCATTCACTGCTGTAAAGTAGTAAGAGGAAAAAAGAAAAATAGTTTAAATATCATACATGTTTATGAATGTAGAATAATGACTTTAAAAGAAGGCAATCAGTTATAACTATTTACACCATTACATAACAATAAGAGTCTATATCAATATCAGGCTCCATTTAAAAGTTGCTTTTATTACTCCTTAAAAACCTTGAAGAGGCACACTTTTTCAAATAATTCCTTGATTTAGTAATTGATTTTTTTGCAGCAACCTTTCTAATGCTATCAACAGAAGTATGCTTCATCTTTTCCTTTTTCTTTGCAATATTAGATAAATTAAGTTTTTTCGATAATGAAGATCTAGACAAACTAGCTGAATTTATATCTTTTTCAGTATTAGCATTTTTATTTAACAAGAGTTTTTTCTTTTTATTTAAGAGTATTTCTCTTGCACGAGTTTTTATGTCTTGTACATTTTTAAAGCCAGATCTTTTCAACGAAACAACAGAGTTAGATTTAGGGTTCACGGTTTTTCTGGCTTGTTCCACTTTGGATTTTTTTAATGAACTTTTCTTTTTCTTAACAACAAGATGTCTAAGCATTAACCTTTCATTGTAACATTTAAATTCACTCATTGCCTTCTCTGCATCATTTATGGTCAATTTATGAATGCGTATGAGATGACGTTTTAAGTTATATTTAGAAGGAGAAATATATTTGCAGATTTCACATTTTATTTCAATCTGAGGAGAACATTTATGTCCTTCTAATTCATCAACAGCTTTATTGCATTGATCACATCTCAGGCCTTGCGACAGACACAATTTCGATCCTTTCTTTTTATTGATATACCGACCATCAGAACTAATGACTGCCACTACTCCAATAGGATCCAATTTTTTGTAGAATCTGGCATTGTAACTTGATAATTGCTCCATAATTGAATTTACTTTATTTTCATCTAACTTATGAGAACCCAAAAGATGTTTCTTTAAAACTGTTTTAGAGGACAGCCTTTGATTGCAAATTTCACACACTACAGCAATCGCTGGGACACAATCGTGGGAGTACAACCTACTTTCTTTATAAAATTGCTTTTTACACACTTTACAAGTATGATAGGAAGCAGTATTATGTTGCACTCTGTCAAGATAAAAATTTACTTTCTTTAAGTCCAATTTATGAATGTTTATAAGATGCTTCCTTAATCCCTTCTTTCTACAGAATCTAGTGTAACATATTTCACAAATTATTTCAACCCATTCAGGATAATCATCATCACTCTTTTGATCTTTTTCCATCGTTAAAAGTCTTTCCTCTTTAAAAAGCATCTTTCTATCTGTCATGCTATAAGACTCTCTTTCAGACTTGGGTTTATGGGTTTCAATGTGTTTTTTAAAGTCATCCGTATCACCAAATGACTTGTTGCAAGTAGGGCAGTCTTTGAGCTTCTGGGCAGGAGGAAGATATATCTTCTCATTCCACAATTTTCTTTTCAAAGCTATTTGTTTACTTCGCCTAGATTTACTATTTGACTCCACTTCACCTAAACAAACAATTTCTTCTTCCTTTTCATCAATCTGCTCTTCAACCTTTTTAGGTTTGGTATGCTTTTTGACAGCAGTAGACCCTAAATAAACAGGTTTGGTATGCTTTTTGACAGCAGTAGACCCTAAATAAACAGGTTTGGTATGCTTTTTGACAGCAGTAGACCCTAAATAAACAACATCATCGTTAGATTTAACTCTTTTAGGTCTTTTATTATCATTAACTTTTACAATATTGCCATTTCTTTTAGTTCTCACAAATGTTTTTTTCTTCTTTTTGGCATCTTGCTCAACTTGAGACGGTATCGTATGCCTGCATTCTTCCACTTGTTCATTTCGGTGATCAATTAAAATAAAGCGAACATCTGTTCTTCCAAATTTATCTTTGACTACTTCTTGCCGCAGAATTTGATAATTCGTCTCCCCATCCTCGTTTTCAGGCGGTACAAAATCCTCTTTTCCATCAGCCTCATCTTCTGGACTTTTCGTTAACTCTTTATCAATTCCACTTTCTGGATGGTTCATAGAATGGTTTATTAGCTCCTCATCGCACGAAAACTTTTCACCACAGATATCACATGATTTTAAACCAAACGGCAAAATCATTTGTTCAATATCAGTAACATCCTCCTCTGCTTCCTCCAAACTGTGACGTAGATCATGAAGTTTAAATTGCTCCAAGTCGGAAAATACGTCATTACACAAAGAACATTTATAATCATTGTTTTTATTGTGCAGTTGGGAATGTAACTCAAGATCTGAAAGTTTATTAAATTTTAACTCGCAAAAAGAGCAACAATAGACATCAACATCAGATAACGTTTTACTCAATTGCTCCGTTTTAAGAATGTCAGAACTAAATTGTATACTCATATTTCTTATAGGTGTAAATTCCAATTTTATATTAGCAAATGTTACTAACGGCTGCAATTACCTAACGCTTTAAGAGTATTGTACGTACGGAACAGTTTACATAACCTATGGAATAGTATACATAACTTAATATCGAAAGTACGTTAATTCATATTAGTGTTCAAAATCAAAGTTGTAAACACTTTCTTAACGACAACTTACGAACGTGTTTGCCATTTAAAAATACAGTTATAAAATTCTAAATTTGAAACATTTTTGAGTGTAAACAAATTGCAAAACATTACATGAAGCCAGTTACGAAAAATTAACTACCCGCGCGAAAACTAGCCAATCAGAATTAGTCATCGAATACTATCGTATTTTGTTAATAATAAATAGTTTTATTTGCTATTTTATGTTATAAAACTTAGGATATTTTAAATTACTTGCCGAGAAAGCTAATTTGCTTCAACAAATACATTATGTTTATAAAATAATTTCGTTTTCTCTGCCAGGATCAATGCATTATAACTGCAACCGAGTGATTTATGACGTAACTTCATTCTCCATTAACCGTAAAGTCGCACGATTAAACTTTGTGATATAAAACTAGAAATGGCTTATGAATCGTGAATTCACGATTGCCATCCTAAAACATCTCATTCATTGACTTTGAATGGAATAAAATAATAAACACGTCAAATAAAAGCTTAATAAACATAATTGAAATAACATATCACTCAAAACAATTGTAGGGAAACTGGTGAAGAAACTAAATTGAGTTAGCTTCACCCTATATCTATAAGGGTACGACCGAAAGTTAATTAATAAACGCCTCTAAACTCAGAATTTTAGATTATATACACAGATTATCATTAAATATGATATTTGCTTGAAAAAAGGATTATATTAAACAAATATTATATCAACCAAACCAATATGGCGTTAGGCCTATCGACATCTGTCTGAAATTCACAAGATTTGTGATGCAAGATGGCTGCCGTGCGGTAAGTTTTTATTGACGCACGTCATAATTACTTTATCGTTGTGCCATTTAATGAATTTTGTTATGTAGTGTGAAATTAGTGTTTTCTATGTATAAGTGGCCTGATATGCCGAGCTCAGAGGAACTGAGATCTCGGCAATCAAGTAATCGTGACTCTCCCGGTTCTAGTGTAAATAGAACTCACTCATCTAGCCATAATAGAAGATCTAGGCATAATATGTCTGCTGGTGGTAGACGGCATAAAAAATCTGCTCATAAAGGACACAAGAAAAAGTACAGTAGATCTGATAAAGAACTACTACAACCTGTGAAACCTTTAGTTGAATACGATGATGTGAGTTCGGACTCACCCTTTTTTTCCGACCACAGAGAAAGTTCTGAAAAACTGTCTTCTCCAGAAAATAAACCGGACAAAAGAAACAGTAATACTAAACAAGAATTTCCTCATAAGTCTCGGAAAAACCGTGCTAAAGACAATTATGTTACAGAAAGAAGAGATCGAAGTAAGGATCATGATGATAAGTTATTCAATAAATCGAGAAGTACCAGTCATTCCAGAAAACGTGATAAATTTGAAAAAGATAGTTTACAGAGAGAAAGAGCATCAGGTAGTAGGGAATCCTCCCATTTCTCTCACTTACGACAAGCAGAAAATATGTATCAACCTCCTCAACATCACAGAGAAAGAACTAAGTCTAGAAATAAAAATAAGCAAAAGAAAAGATCTAGAAATGAAGGAGCCCCACGTGCCTATAGGAAGAGGACTCCACCTTCTCCTATTGAAAATACTCAAGCCTGGATCAACAAGCCCCGAAAAAGGACTCCTGATTCTCGTGCTAGGCACAAATATAATTTATCCAAAAGCCCCAGCCCTTATCCTAGAAATTTCAATGCCTGGTCTAGAAGTAGAAGTCGAAGCAAAAGTCCACTCAGGTAATGTTGTCATTCTTTCTATAAATATAATATCTAAAGTTTCTTATACTTTTATCAGTGTAATTCCTGAAGGAATTTATGGAGCTAATTTTCAGTGTCATTATTTTCATTTATAATGATAAGTGTTAGAAAGCTATAAACAACTGATTTTTGATAGCATTCCACAAAACTAAATATTGGGGTGGGGGGGAATCAAATTGAAGAGAATTTAATGTAGAATGTTTAACAATTTCTAAGTTCCCATGAAATGTATCTGCATAAGACGTGTAATTTTGCATAAGTAAATCTAAATCTCTTAAACTTTCAACCGCCTCATAATTCACTGATTTAATTTATCCAGTTCATTATTCATGACAACTTTACATAAAAATCATTATATTTTTGGAAACCATTTCTTATAGTAGCTTTTTTTTAATGTTGGCAAAATTAAACTAACCTGAGTTATATTAAATGGTAGCCACTTTTAGATAAGCATACATCAGGGTTTGAAAATTACATTACTTGAGAGGCATATAGAAATTCTAATTTGGAATGTACTTTTGACCTATACTAGCCTGGAGAGGCATGTTAATATTAAATTAAATATACTAATTAACATAGTTTGTTGATTTTAAAATCCATAATTCAATTTGAATTTGCAAAGAATTTTAATGTAAGATAGCTCAATTTTTTTCTTACTTTAATACTTATTGTGAACAATGCTGTAAGAAATTTTATAAGTATTTCATATGAAACTGCACTTTTTATTTGAAATGAAATTTTCAAAATTTAAAAAAAAAATTTGGAATTTTCAGAATCCAAATTGAGAATGCAACGGAAATTTAATGTTCTTATTTATTTAACATATATCTATACTCCTGTTGAAAATTTAATATAAATTAATTTTTTTGGAAATGAAAATTCTACCCAATCTGAATTTTTAAGGAAACTCTCTTTAAAAAAATTATAATATGGTACAAAAAAAATATCTAAAAGAAAATTCAAATCTCCTTTTTTTTTCATCTCATAGTGTGACGTTTTTTTTTAAATCACTGTAGGAAAAGATAAGATATTCAATTATTAAAAAATTTTTGAACTTGCAACTAAGGTTACATATAAACGCAATAATACAATTTATTTTGACAAAAACTTAACTGTTTTTTATTAATTAAAAAAAAACATTTTCAATTAATTTTAATTGATAAATTATTACGATGAATTATTTTGCGTAGTATTAAAGTTTGAAATGTAATTTATGATTTATATTTAATAATATTTCAATTCTGAAGTTATTTTAAGTAAGAAACTAAAATAAAATTTTATCAAAAATCGAATAAATTAAGTACATTTGGCTCAGTGTAGCCTCAGCAGATATTATTTAAATTTGAGAAAATGCTTCTTTATTATGAAACTTATAAGAAAAATTTCATATTAAATTGAACACACTAATTTCAGTATAAGTAAAATTAAAATAATTATATTCCTCAAAACCTTCGAAAATATTATTTTTTTTATAGTATATAATGTACAGATTTGATTTCATAACAAGTTGTATATACTTTCTTAAATGAAAGCTTCTTCAAGTATTAATTTAATAATTCTCTCAAGTTATGTGATATTTAATTTTTTTAGAAATAGAAGGTTTACGACATCTAGCCGAAGCTTTAGTCGAAGCCCGGTAAGGTGGAAAAATCGTAATCAGCGTTCAATATCTAGGACTAGTACTAAATCCAGATCACGTTCTAGTTCTCCTCATAGAAAACATTCAAAACGAACAAGAAGTCCGAGCATTTCCGAATTCGCTTCAAGTTTAGCTTCTGAATGTAAACACAGGAGAGCTAAAAGACTAAAACATAGACAAACCTTAATTATTCAAAAAGAACCAGAAAAAGAAATTGTTACCAATTCGGAAAATGGTAGTAACTTCCAATCTAATACAACAGCCGATTTTTCTGACAATTCCTTGTCTTCTACTGTTTTCAATTCACAAGAAGCTGTTTCAGTTACTGTGTCCGATCCACAAGAACAGGTTCAACTTATTGAGGAAACAAGTGTCTTATGTGATAGTCAAACTGAGGTTCCTCCTGAGCCACCTTCTCAGGATACCAGTATGGAAGAGAGCCATGTTGAAACTCCAGTTGTTCCAAAGTCTCCTGAACCTCAGCCTTCAACGCCAGAGGCAGAGACGCCTCCTATGCCTGAAACTAAACAACCTCCATTACCTGAAACGAAACCTCCATTACCCACTCTTCCACCATTACCACTTCCACCCATCGGGCCTGATGATGACGATGTGTTAGATGACGAAGATGAAGGTGAAATTACTCCTCCACCTATATCTCCTATTATTAAAGAAAAGAAACCAAGCACACCTCCAAAGAAAGGTATTAAAGATCTTCCATTGCCTCCTGGAATCAAGGAAGAAGATATCATGTCTCCAGATGGGGAGGATAATAAATCTCCCATTGATGTGGGAAAACCAGAACCATCAGGGACATTTCAAACATCTCAAAGACAAATGTAAGTATATTAAGATTTTTTTTTTTTTTTTTTAAAGAGATTTTTTTATGGAAATATATATATTTTTTGGAAGAATAAAAATTTAAAAAGTATTTTGTACTTATATTACAGATCTCAAGTTCCTTTCAACAGATTAGTTTTATTATTTGATGGTTTTCAAAATGAAATTAAACATCATAACAAATCTGTGATTTTTAACTCCTGTGAGTACAAAGCGTGCTGTGTGATTTTTAAATCACATGAATGTGAATCCCGTTGTGTGATTTTTAAATCGTGTGATTACAAATCATGTGGATGTCAATCGTAATGTGATACTTTTAAATTGTGTTAATACGAAGCATGATGCGTCTTTTAAAAAATCGCAAAGTGTGATTTTTAAATTGTTAGAAGTATCTTTATTCCTTCTGGGAAGGTGTCAATTTTTACCGGAGGTGCATCGATTTTACTGCGAGACAATGCCCCAATTTTGCCAGGTCAATTTTTGTGAAAGTACCGACAAACAGTTGTAAAATCTCTCTGTATGAGGCCTTGAATGTGTGTGTAAATTTATCTGAGTTACAATACTTTTAATTTTCCCAAAAACTGTTCAACAGATTCCAAAACTTTTTGAAATTTGTCATTTTGAAATTACTAAGTTTAGAAGAATATAATTGATGGAATGAATCTTTATCTTACACATAAAATCTGTAATTGTATTTGGTTTGAACTTATTTTTGTTGAAATATAATCTTATCATTTTTTGAATATACTGTTATTTATTGATTTTTTTTATTATTTATCTAGGCTTCTTAAAAATACAATAGCTCATCTGGATTCAATACCTAGGCATAAACGGCATTTAAGGTATGTGAATTTTTGTCTTTTTCTTCCTATCTTTTTTATTCAATATGGAAAAAAAGCTTGTTAGTGATTTAGCTCCTAATTTCTTAGTGATAGTAAAAATTAAAATAGAAACTAAGGAAATATTTTTTTGATTTTCTTGCCCAATAAAATTTAATCTGAATTTATTAATTTAAAGTTATAGAAAGATTACTATGAAGTGATAAGTATCAAGTACGCACTTTTCTTCAAGTAGACTAAAATAATGTAAATGAAGGATTTTTCAATATTTTTTCTGCAGAAAAATGAATAAGTTATTGGTATTTTTTTAATGTATAGCTTGAAGATATCTTTATTATATTATCTCGTAAGTTGGATGTATAATTAGAAATAAATTTTTTTATTAATTTTGAATCTATGAAATCTTATTCCCTTACTGGCAACTCTTACCTACTGCTAATACAAAAATCTTTATTTCTCACTGAAATGCTTATCCTTTCTTTTTCAACTTATATCTTTTAAAATTAGCATTTATAGTACATTTTTATGTATTAATAAAATTTTTTAGTTCTTAAATGTTTTTTTTTTCTGACTTTGCTGAGCCATTGCTTCTTATGTATTTTTTTTATGCTAAAATAGAAAAAGAAAAATTTAAAAATTTTGATTTCCACACAATAAACCTTCCTAACTTGTTGACATGGTTTTGCTCTGATTCGATGTAGTTTAAAGCAATATATAGAATCCATTATATTACTAGTCTATATTAAAATGTCATATGTGTAAATAGGTTAAGTACAGAACTGTTCATTTTATTCATAAAAACTTTTTTATCAAGTCTAAAACTATTACACTAGTTGGTTTTGTTTTGATTTAATTCAATTCAGTGTAAAAAAAAAACATAAAAAATAATACCTCACTTGTGCCTATATAGTAATATCAGATGTTTAAATAGGTAGGTACCAGTTAATATTTATATTGTTTTTACACTAAACTCTCTCCTTTTCGGGTTTGTGCTTTTTGGGTAAACTATTGGGTACCTAACAAACATGAATTTGGTGTTGATACTTAAACATTCGTTTGGTGTAAAAAACAATGCCTTAGAAATAATCATTTCATTATACTTTAACAAAACCACCTATTTTTAGGATTTTAAATAGAGACAATGATATTGATAATAGAACACCTAGTTGGGGTGAAAGATGTGTTGATGTCTTCAATATCATTTGCCAAATTGGAGAAGGAACCTATGGGCAAGTGTATAAAGCCAAAGACAGAGACACTGGTAAATGTCTTTATTATTCTTAACTTTTAATTTGTTCTCAAAATTTGTTTTTAAGATGTGGTTTAGGATGCCTTAATCAGAGTTCTATAATAAGATCCCAAACTTGTAAATATAGGGATTGTCAACCGTCCCTTTTGTTTTCGATAGGAATCCCAAATTATAAACAAAAACATGACAAATTATTTTTTAAAAAATCTATATCTATATATGTAAACCTATGGTTTTTTCTTTTTGACCGTAAAACTCGTTTTGTTCTAAAATATATAAAATACTATTCAATAGTTAACATTTTTACGGATGGTAGTAAGCTTGATGGAAGGGTTGGTCTTGCTTTTGTAATTTATGAAAATGGAACAGAGAAGGTTACTGCCAAGCACCGACTACATAATGAATGTACTGTTTTCCAGGCTGAACTTTTGTGTATAAACCTGGTTGTTAAGTGGATACAAAATTCTTTTAGTGAAAACCAAATTTTTAAATATCTCATTTGTACAGATTCTCTTTCTTCACTTTTTCTTTTGCGTGACACGACTTCTACTGAGAAGCTTGTGGTGGAAATTCACTCGATTTTGAACGCTCTTGAAAACGTAACTATTCATTTTTCTTATGTTCGTGGTCATAGCGGTATTTTGGGCAATGAAAGATCAGACCAATTGGCTAGGGAAGCTACGTGTGGTGAAATAGACTTATGGGTGTCTGTTCCAGCTTCTCACTGGAAGCGCATCACTAGAGATAAAATCATTGCGGACTGGAATGCTGAATTTCTTGCTTCGCCTCGGTCGCTTTGGACGAAAAGGTTCTTTCCATCCATTTTTCACCGTTTGCAATGTAAATTCTTTGCAACTGATTTTAAATTGACCCAAATTTTAACAAACCATGGAAATTTTAAGAGATATTTATTTCGTTTCCATCTGCAGACCAGTGGAATTTGTGCTTGCGGTGATGCTGATGAAGATGCTGAACATATTCTTCACTGTAATCTGTATGTGAGTGCCCGAATGAATTTAAAGACTGATTTGAGACGTCTTTCTATTTGTTGGCCACCAAAAGTATTGAAAGTCTTGCGGCCTTGCGGAATTTTGTTTTTAATGTAAATTTTTAAATTTTTCTCCTTTTGTTTTCTACTTACAACAGTAAGCCTCGTGCTATACTTTGTGGTGCATGAGGAGTTTTAAGTCGTTTAAATAAATAATAGTTAACATTAATATATTTTTTGTGAAATCTACTTCTTAAATTCCTACTATTAGTTCACACTCTCCCTATTATCTTGTTCACATTTTCAATCGTTAAATAAAATACTTTTTATTCATCCACTCAAGTTCAAATACATTTTTTTGTACTTGCACTTGATGTTAATACAGTTTTTTTCAAATATTAATTCATTAATTAAATAGGGATGAGCGAAAAACGAAATGGAATTTTCTGATTTGTTAAGCGTTAGTCATTGTTTGAAGTTTTACTATAAGCGATTCAGTCTTTCATTTTAAAAATAACATTGGTGATAATTTCTAACTTGTAACGCTATTTGATTTTATTTTTTGTTAAATAGTTTATAGTGCACCTTTAAATATTTAATTATTTTAGATTTGCTGTGTCAGATAAATTGAGTGAAGAACATTGCATGGTAGCATGTGTGGTCCACGTCACCAAATTTATACTTTTATAGTTGCCTGATACCACACGTTTTTTTTTTTTTTTTTCCCAATTCCTCCCTATATATATTCATATATCTTGCTCAAATTTGTTAAAAAAATACTTTTTATTCATCCATTCAAGTTCAAATACATTTTTTTTTTTTTACTGGTAGTCAGTTCCGGATTAACCTATAGGCACACTAGGCACGTGCCTAGGGCCTACGAAATTCAGGGGCCTACGAAAAACTTGGAAGAAAAAAATTTGTTGACAAAAATAATTTAGCTTTAAAAACAACAAGTGTATTTTGCACAAAATTATGAAGATACATATAAAAATATAATATTTTTCGGTATTAAATTATTTTGCAGAATCTTATGATCTAATATATTACTTTTTCGCGATTTTTGGATTCAACGAAATCTTGTATTAGCTGTCGAATTCCAAAACTACGCAAAATGTCGTATTTAATAGGCATAAGTGCGAGCGATGCCAAACGATCATTGTTGAACGCAAATAATTTTTTGTCAATTTTAATCTGGAGAAAGATCTTTCTCCTTCTGCATTTGATCCGAGAATCGACAAATATATACTTAATGCAATGTGAACGTTAGGAAAAGTATTCACAAGTTTATCTTTAACATAGTTATCGATCGAACTAATCATAATGGTATTATCAATATCGGTAGTATGTCGGTATTGCAGATAAAGTTCGATAAACAAATTTGTAAATTAAAATCCATATTAATAAAAATGTAAAAAAAAATATGCAAGAAAATTTTAGCATATATTTTGAAAAGAGAGGAGTGGGGGGAGGAGGGTCCAAAAACGGCTATGCCTAGGGCCCACGAAAGGTATAATCCGGCTCTGTGCCTAGGGCCTACGAACGGTATAATCCGGCTCTGCTTGTAGTGGATGACACTTGATGCTAAAACAGTTTTTTCAAATATTAATTCATCAATTAAATTTAGTTAATTAATTTCAGTTTTATGTGCGAAAAAATTTTTTTTATTTATTTAATAAAAAGTAACTAAAATAAAATTTATTGGGTACTCGTTATGTTGTTGACAGCTAGCTGTACAAAGTGGACTTTTACTTTTATTATAATAATGTTATTAATCTTAAATAATATAAGTTTATATTCCTTCCTTGAATTTTATATCATAAATTAAACATAACTCATTAAAGCCTGAAAAAAAAATTAATGGGTTGTTGATTAATAGAATTCAATGAAAAGTGTTGAATTTTTTTCTGTCTTATAAATCGTAGTATAAGCTGTAAAACTGTTTCAGTTCATGTGGTAAAATATTAATTTTTAATTTTGCTCCAGACTAAAAGTTTATAAATGCGTTATTAGATTATGTGAATTGAGTACATTTCTTTAATGAAAGAAGAAGAAGAAAAAAAGTTCTGGGCATTTTTTTTTTTTTTTTTTTTTTTTTCTAATGAAAATAAAATAAAGAACACAGATTGAACAATAAAATAAATTCCAAACTCTAATGTTAATTTTTTTTCAACTTGAAATTTATTTATTTAATAAAACCATGTAAAACCAGAGGTTAAATGGCATAATTATTTGATAGAATAAACCTTATCTTTGCTGTACTGTATAAATTCTTTATTATAGGCATAAATTCTTTTAACGAGTTATTTTATGATTTTAGGACAACTAGTAGCCCTGAAGAAAGTTAGGCTTGAAAATGAGAAAGAAGGTTTTCCTATAACAGCCGTGAGAGAGATAAAAATATTGAGGCAGTTAAATCACCAAAGCATTGTGAATTTGATGGAAATTGTTACTGATAAACAAGATGCTCTAGATTTTTGTAAAGATAAGGGTAAGTATGCTTAATAAAATTCGTATTCTGAAATTAATATTGATCATTAGCTTAGCTTAAATTATGGAATTAAAAAGAAATGTTTAAACATTGAAGTAGCCTTTCTCTTATAGGCCACAAAGTATATGATTTTCCTGGTACCATTTTTCAACTATTTAGCATTTTGGCATCAATTTCATTATTTTTGAGATAAACATGTTTCAGTTATTTAGTACAAGTTTGAGCATCACTTTTGATTTTAGCCGCCTGGGTCTCAAAGTTAGTTTTTTGCCAATTTTGGGACACTGCATTTTTGATGCTTTAATTACTCTAAAACTTCATCAATTTTAAAATTTTACCTCTCTAAAATTTTTTACCAGCAAAAAAATTTCAAGCATAGCTACAGAGAAATGAACAAAGGCATTTGTTACATGGGCATTCAAATTAGTCATATGATGCAGAAATATATGCTTGTAGTCTTATGTCGTTTCTCCAGTCATTTCCAAGCACTAGGTTTACATCCTCTAATACTTTTCTATTGCTTGTTAGGAAAATTTTAAAACTACTCCATGAAAGTATTCTTCCTTTGGTTGGTGAAAAAGAAGAAAAAAAATGTGACAATATCTACCTGTAGGGCACCATGCCCTATGAAGTTATATTCAATAGTTTTAATTATTAATAAAGCAAAAAAAGAAGTTATATATACAGTAGGGAACCGATTATCGGGAATGATCGGGACCATCGCTATTCCGGATAACTGATTTTTCCGGTTTTCTGAATCGCTACAAAAAGCCGTTTTTATTGTTAAACCCAACTAAGAAAAAAAAATTTGGGGAATAATCTTAAAAAGAAGAAAAAACGATGAAGTAATACACTAATGATTATTTCCAAAATTATTTTAAGGTAAACATCTTTCAAAAAAGAAAGAAAAATCCTAAAATCTTATGAGGAAAAAAAAATTTTTTTTTTTTTAAATTGCGGGAAAATTTATCGAATTTCGTTCCGGTTTTTTGGTTTTCCGGTTTTCTGATTTCCGGATAACGGGTTCTGTACTGTACTTTAAAAAATGATGGAAAGGCATTTTCTTTAAATTTAAAATAGAGATGGCCTTTTTTTTAAAAAAAAAAAAATAAAAGTGTTGTCTGGTTTGAAAAAATTAAAAATAATATTTTGAGGCATAAACGGCTGTCTACGTCCGGTTACAGGAGTGTCCACTTAGCAGAGAGGGTATATAATAGTTTATCAATAGATGATTCATAGGGAATTAAAAAATTTTTGTAATGAGAAATGTCTCTTTTGTAGAAGTCTCCCTAATGTGATGTTGCACAGTTTTTATTTATACAAGCTAGTAATGTAATAGACGCAAGATGATGAAATAAAAATATCATCACTATGAGCTCAATATTTTTAATTATAAAATCACATTAAACAATAAAGAGTAAAAAAAACATAACATCAACTAACTAAAAGAACTGGAAAGTTTTTACTCAAAATGAGTTGGAAAAGGGGAACCGGGATGGTTCACAGAGCTCGTCCTGCGTCATCTCATATTTTAAGTCAGAAAGATTTTTGATATCGTTTTTGGGATAGAGGGGTAGCGCCATCTAGTGCTACAAATAAACTACCCGTTACAGTAAGAATTAACATTTCAGTGCAAAACACTTAAAAACCAATTTTAGCCATTGTATACTTTAGGAAAGGCTAAACTAAGGCTTCATGAACCACTTTTATACTAGCTTGCCTGAAGTCAGAAACAAACTCCTTAGATATGCAGTGAAATACTTAATAGGGTATTAGATGATCAGAATAGAATTTGACTGCATATTTATCATCATGTAAAATCTATTATTATTACTTTTTTATACCTGATTTTTCATATTCTATAAATATAAGAAATTGAAAATACCTTTTATCAGCATTATCTTACAAAAATACAATATTTACACATTTTATAAAAATTTAATCTTAAATCAAAAATTCCGCTACCTAAGTTTTTTAAAATTTTAAACTGCCTTTTTATAAAATATCCTACTTTTTAAAATCTAAAATGCTAAGAACATAAATTTAATAATTAATTTAAATTTAATATTTGAAAATTGATTTTGTTAAAACTTCTTTTTAATTTCCAATGTTCGTCAATATTGGTAACAAAGAAATGTCTCTCTTTTTTTAGGAGCATTCTACCTAGTCTTTGAATATATGGACCATGATTTGATGGGATTACTGGAGAGTGGCTTGGTTGATTTCTCTGAAATTCACATAGCATCTTTTATGAAGCAGTTATTAGATGGTTTGAGATATTGTCACATGAAGAATTTCTTGCACCGTGATATTAAATGCTCTAATATACTCATGAATAATAGGTATTCTGAAATATTTATGGCTATGAGTATTTGGTATTGTTGATTTTTTTTTTTTTTTTTTTTTTATAAATCCCAAATAAGTCCTTTTATTATCGAACTCTGTTTTTCTCTATTAGATGTATTTCTGTAGCATTTTTAAGTTTCTGGTTCCTCAAGTCCTTTTCTTTTTTTCATGTATTCTTAGTATTAAAGCTATTTTTTAATCAACTTTTTTTTTCTTCCCAATTGACTGAAGTAAACTGGATAATCTCTTGTGGAATTGCTTTTTTTGTTTAATTATCACAAGCTAGAATTCCTAAATCATATAATTTCAGTGGGACATTAAGCTAACAATTGTTCTTTTACTAGAGTTGAAGGATTTTTTTAATGTAACTATTTGCTAATGCAGTTTGTTTATTTTACTATGTATTATATATTTAAATCAACAGTAATGCTCGTATCTATTCTCAATATTATTATTTGAGTAAATATAAATTTTGCCATAGTTAGAAAATTTTCTATGAAGTTTAATTTCTGTTTCTGAAATGTAACATTTACAAAGCATGGTTATTGTTAATTTATCACTTAATTTCTGCAAATTATTTGTAAATGCTTGCAAAGAGGAATTCTAAAATACCAAAATTGATGCTGTGAGACCTTTCTGTCTCTTGGTTCGTTTTTAAAGACTACTCAATACGGATGACCAAGGATTATTTCAATTTTAGCTTATTTATTACTAAATTCTTGATTATAGAATTATTTACAAAATGATACATGAATTGGAGAATATAATATTCCGGAGCGCTGCTGCTCCCTTCTCTCTCATGCTTTCTCTAGCATAGTTCAACTCGAAACTCAACTCTTCTGCGTTCAAAGCTAATCTCTCCTGCGTTCAAAACTAATCTGCCTTCTAAAAAAATCCTCTTTCCCATAAGAAACAGTCCTTTGCTCCACCCCCAATGTAGGGGACGACACCTGCAGTGTCCTTCACCCTCTGACCCTCAGGTCAAGGGGTCAATCAAATGCGTGGGAGAGGAATCAGGATCCTGACACCTCCCCCCCGGTTTCATCTAGTTCGACCTTTTTCCCTGGTCGTACAAGTGAAACCTAAAAACAATGCAAGCCCATCCCTGCACCAAAAAACAATTACACGCACACATTCCCGTGCGCAAAAGAGATTGGCCGCATTATACCTTATTAAACATAAAATTACACTTAGGACACTTGACAAACTAATAAATACAAAATCAAAACATAGCATGAAAGAACCTAATATTTTTACAATCAACACATTAAAATCACTTTTATCAGGCCAAAAATAAAATATCCATGCCAAAATCCATTTATAAAATTCCATCAAAATAAAATCCTTAAAGTCATGTCCAAAATTCCTGCCTAACAAATAATAATAATTAGCATACAAAATTAACCGTCCAAATTGCCCAAATGTCCACTCTTTCAAGTTCATTGACCTAATCCCCTGGAACATATCTCTTTCTATACCACTTCCTCTTAAGTGATTAGCTAACTGTTTTGCTCTACTTTTTCCTTCGGACCCCCCTTTCTGAAAACCAATCCTTATTTTCACCTGCACCTTACGGGTTTTAATTCTGATATCGGGAGTGTTTGAATTTGCAGCTGTGTACAACTCCTTCTTAGGATACTGAAACAATTTTTCTCTCCCCTCAAACCACAGAAGTTTAGATTCCATCGCGCCGTCGCTATCTGCCTTTCTTTTCTCACAGGACAAATCCATCCTCTTCAACGCGTTAATTGGGCTTTTAACCTTCACTCCAACCCCTCGCTGACCACAAACTTCTTTGCCTTTAAAATCCTCCCTCACTTCCTCTAACATTCCTTCAAATTCGGAGCCCTGCACCTGCTCTTTTTTAAATCTTTGGCCATGAGAAAAGGGTGATTCCTTATCTCCACCCCCTACTTTCTCACCACACTCCGGATTCATTAAAATACATGGTGGATCTTCGTCCCCTCCCCCGTTTGACTCTATCTCCAACCCCTCGAGACCCCCCGGAGTGATTCGCACTCCTCTCTCGTCCGAATTCTCGCAAGCAAGGTCAGTGTCCTTAGTCTCAAACCCCTTGTTCCCTTCTTGTTCTTTTCCCTCAGGACAGGTCATCTTTTTCTCCCACTCTTTTCCCCACCGTTCATCCCCTGCATTTTCAAAAGCCTGCTCCTCTAATACTTTCAACTCCCTTTCCCTTATCACCGTCGTCTCGTTTTCACTTTTGACCACTACCGGGATTTTTTCACTAGGGTTTACAATTCCTTCCCCTATCCCACAGTTACTAGGAACATTACTGAGCTTTTCCTCTACAGCAGGGCCTATCTCTGAATTTACAAAGATCCATCTCCCTATCTCAAAATTTTCTTCAGGATCTAAAGATTGCCTTGATACGCTTAATTTAGGAACATTGTATATTATTTTTGAGAAACAAGACTTCTCCTCAACCACCTCGATTCTACGCAAATCCGATTCGTCTTTCTTCATCTTCTTTTCGTGAATAACGCGTTCTACAGAATCTTGCTTAGCCTGATCTTTCTTCTGATCTAACCTAAATCTAGTAATTTTCGGACATCCCCTCTTTAAATGTCCTACCTCTCCACAGTTATAACATTTCGGGGACCATTCTCCTGAGCTAGTACTATTTTTCCCTTGCGATTCACGCTGAAACTTACCCTTTCTATTAACATTCGGACCACTCCATTCAGGAAATTGTCTTACCCCACCCTTCACATTCACCTCCTTTCCTTCAATTCCAAAACCAAACCTTTGGGACTCCGGCCTCTCCGCTGATTCCACGGTGCCTAAACATCCAACCGATCCATTTAAATTGACTAAGGGGTTACAATCCTGGGTTTTACTTTCCTCATCTTGGTAACTCATTAAAATTTTTGTTATCAGCTCAATCCCTTCTATAGTACTTCTTATCCGCTCATAATCATATTCCCGTTCTCGTTTTACCATTCCAGTTCACGTATCCTTCTATTTAACGCCCGTTCCGCACCTTCTCTTAATTTTCGTTCGTGCTCTTTTTGCCTCTTTATTTCATCCTCGCGTTCCCTATCTTCTTTTAATTTCTGTTTCTCCCGTTCCCTATCTTCTGTTAATTTTAGTCGCTCACGTTCCCTATCTTTCCGTTCCCACTCCTCTCGTTTCTGTTTCCATACCTCTAATTCTTTCATTTTTAACTCATGCTCCCGTTCCTCCTTCCGTTCCCGCCCCTCTTTAATCCCACTCAAAACATCTTTAGTAACTTGCTCATCGTAACCTGAACACTCGCTGATCAACGCCCTTATCTCAATAAGTTTGGCGTTCTCAGGAACCGTTATCCCAAACTCCTCCTTAGCTAGCACTATCAGATCTTCCTTTTTTGCTCTTGCAAGAAAACTCATGCTGACGATATAAATTTAATTCCCTAATCACCAAAAAAAAAACAATGCTATTTAAAAATAAAATAAAAAAAAATAAACTTAGCAACACTTTCCCCCGTACTCATACACCGACCTTCTATTATGAAATTTAACACCTCATATAGAAACAAAACATGTTCAACACAATTTGTATCATGCACTATTCAACATTACTTCTTAATACACATAAATACAAGTTACTCTTTTCAACTTTCATTGCAAAATAATACAATTTCGTACTCTTTTGGTACACCTAAAATATACACTTTTACTTTCCCCAAAATTAAACTCTTAAATTTCATAGATTCTACAGTCATAATAATTAACCATTTTATCATTTAAACAAAAGCAAACCCCTTCCTTGACCTTTTTTTTTTTTTTTTCCTCCAAAATTACTTTAACAGAATGCATTATAAATAATAATCACTACTAAATAATAATAAACCAAGAGCCTTGTTTACTCAGCTCGCTATTGACATATAACAACACAATCTTTAAATAATCCTACACTTCTTTACATGTTATTAAATCAATACTCTTCTTCTTTCATACATACTCTTAATAAAGCAATAAAAAAATTACACTCTTAACAAATCAACCACTAGGTTACTTTAAAAAAAAAACATCAAATCAATTACAAACAATACTATAGCTAACTGGCCAATCCCTTAAGCTCAAATAAAGTAACACATCAGGTTGACTTTAAACCAAAACAAAATAAACTTATCCCCTTAATTAACTACCCTTTTTGTTAAACTTCTACCCAGAAATGTGAGCGTGTAATTTATCTTTTCATGCATGAGATAAAGCTTACCTCCCTTTATTATCTTTTCAATTGTCCTCTTTGTCAGAGAGTCGATGTTGAAACCACACTCTATGGCCACCGGTCACGGGGGGTAGCACTGGCTGCCTATCGCCTCCGGCGATAATAGTCCCGTCGATGTTGTCAGTCCACCGTCACCCTTTCCTTCAGGCAATCTTTTTCACTAGGCATTTCCGTAGGCATCCTTCTATCAAGATTGACTCCATGAGGCAACTCTCTTTACTGGGCATTTCTCATAGTGTGCATCGGCGATGATTCTTTTCCTTAGCATAGCAGTCCTCCTTCCATCCTGACAGGCTGCGACATTTGTGAGACCTTTCTGTCTCTTGGTTCGTTTTTAAAGACTACTCAATACGGATGACCAAGGATTATTTCAATTTTAGCTTATTTATTACTAAATTCTTGATTATAGAATTATTTACAAAATGATACATGAATTGGAGAATATAATATTCCGGAGCGCTGCTGCTCCCTTCTCTCTCATGCTTTCTCTAGCATAGTTCAACTCGAAACTCAACTCTTCTGCGTTCAAAGCTAATCTCTCCTGCGTTCAAAACTAATCTGCCTTCTAAAAAAATCCTCTTTCCCATAAGAAACAGTCCTTTGCTCCACCCCCAATGTAGGGGACGACACCTGCAGTGTCCTTCACCCTCTGACCCTCAGGTCAAGGGGTCAATCAAATGCGTGGGAGAGGAATCAGGATCCTGACAGATGCATTATACATTTTTGAATGTCAAAATAAGTATCGGCTACTTTTATTTTACCTTTTTTTTATTATTTATTAAATAGTTAAAATAACAATAATGTTGAATAAATAGGAATTTTGCTATAATTATAAAATTATTAATATTTCAATAATAATATATTTTTTTGTTGCTATTCTTTGTAATGTTGATTGTAATCTTGTGCTTTGTATTCTTGAATGTAATTTAACACTATCAAGAAAATCAGTATTTTATTTTCTATCTGATTTTCTTTTTTTTAAAGAATAAAAGTTTTGCATAAATTACAACTTTTTTAAATGATCTTCTGTTATGCTGAAGACGATTCCTTGTGTTCAATTCAGGCTGGAATTAATCGTAAAAGTATCAAAAGCTTTCGTTTTTCTACATTTTTAAAATCTGAATCTATTTTATATAAAATAATAAATTCATTATTTCTTTCTCTTAAAACAAAGATTTTATAGAAATTTATCTCCGAAAAAAGAAAATCTGAAATATTCTTTAGAAATAAAATTAACATGGTTAAAATAAAAAATGAAAGAATAAAATTATTATTATTTTTTTTTATGAAGCATCATATGTATGAGCAATTTCAAGTATCCAAAACTCATTCTTACACCTTTTTTACTGAGAAATTTTTTTTTTCTTCTTTTGGCAAATTTTTGTTAACTATTAACAATGTAGTGGGTATTATTAAAATTTAATGATAGTATAAAATCAAACAGAAGGAAGAACATTCAATGACAGTGATTGTAAATAAACGGTAGATGGACGCGTGTGACAACAGCTTGTGAATAATCACACGACTCCCTGTTGAAGATTAAAACAAAAATAAGAGTCTTTTGATTAAAAACAATTTAATAATTAGCATCCTTCAAAGGTAATAAGATGTTTTCTAGGGGTTTTAAGCAGGGTTTGTTGATTTAAATCAGCTTGACTTAAATAAAATGATTTTTTTTAAAAAAATCATTGATTTAAATCAACTGATTTTTTTAATATATATATTGATTCTAAAAGTTAAAAAATAGTGTTTTAAATTATTGATATTTTTATTTCTCTTTATTTTAAATAAATTGCTGCATTAATTAATTTTAGTTAACGAAATTACTTTCTTTCTTGGTGTGTGTTCAATTCCAACGCATTTGAAATTACATTTGTAAAAATCTTTTGACTCTTGAGATTGAAAGTACAGATTAAAGTACGCATTTAATGCCGTCTTAATATAGATTTGCATGGCTGTAGAAAGTAATTAATAAGCATGAATTTTTCTCCAAAAAAAAAAAAAAAAATTTCAAATAATGTTAATTAAAATTCTACCTTTTGATGGAAAAAACATAGAACTAAAATCTACATTATATTTTATTGGTGGAAAATGTATATTTCTAAATCTTGAGGTTATATTAAAAAGAAATTACCCTAATATGCCAAAAATAGAAAGAAAGAAAAAAGGCTGATGAATTCAGATATTTTTTTCCTGATATGGTGTAATTTTTTCTATTGTAACTCTTTCAAAGTCTATTTGAAGCAGTAGAGTTATTAACTGGTAACTGGTATTTTTTTCCTCATAATATGTTTACAGTATCTTTGACATTATCAAATTTTCTATAAAGAAATTTTGTGAAAAGAAATTCCAATGAGTACATAGATTTTTTTAAAAAATTTTTTATCTTAACTTATCTATTTCGATATAGGATTGAAAATGAATATTTTAATATAAAAATATATAGATCAAATATTTATTTATTTTTTGATGAATGGCTACATTCATAAACACAATCTGTTACATTTATTTTGTCATATTAAAAATCAAGAGAAAAAAATCTCAATTTTAAATTAAAATTATGGTTTGCTAATTGAAACTTCGTTTTAATAGTTAAAGAACAGGAGACTATCCAAGCCAAATTTACTACCGCTTAGCGTTACCCTCACAAATTCAACTTCAGAAAAATACTTTTTCGTCAAATTTTATTTTTGTGTCTCGTAAGAAACGATAAATTAATATTTTTGTGTTGATTTTTTAATATAATTTTTAACTTTCACAAATTATGTCTAAATTTTCCCAAACTAAGTACCTCTCAGAAAAACCTAGACCCCTGAAGTATTCTTTAAATTCTCAATTTCACCTAGTCCTGAAATTTCAATCATGCATTTGTTTTAAAATGGTTGCTATGCATTCAAAGCAATGTTAATGTATTTATAACTGAAAATTATTTTAGTAAGTTTGAGCTTCTTAAATATTGTTATAATATAGTTTTAATATTAATTTAATTTTGATTAAACATTTATAAAAGTTTTTTAATCATAAATTAAAATTCTAACAATTTAAATAAAAATCAAAAAAAATCTGATTTTTTTTTAAAAAAATTTTTAAAAAATCACAAACCCTGGTTTTAAGCTAGGCTGAATGCATTAAGATTTTTTGAAAAATTACTGTAATTAATCCATTAAAGCAGAAATTCAATCCAGTAACAATAGTGAAATATTCAGCTTGTTATTTTTTAATTTCAACTTTCAAATTGTTCATTTTCTTAAGTTTTTAAAATTTTTTTGCTTAATATCTTTTAAAATGTTCTTTTTAGGTGTGTTGGACTAACATTAGTTTTTTCAAATATTATTTTATTGTTTTTCAGGGGGCAAATAAAGTTAGCTGATTTTGGTCTTGCTAGATTATATAACGCAGATGACAAACAACGACCCTATACGAATAAAGTTATAACATTATGGTATAGGCCTCCTGAGTTATTATTAGGAGAAGAAAGGTATGGTCCACCCATAGATGTATGGAGCTGCGGGTAAAGTTACATTTTAGTATTTTTGAATTAGAAATAATTTATTTACTGAGTTTAAAAAATAAATGTTAAAAATTAACAAATTTTAAGTGTGCAGTATTTATTAATAACAAATTAATTTAATTATACAGTATTTACTTTAATGTGAATTTAATTTTATGTTATGATGAAACTGTGGATATTTTTCCTTTCTTTTCAAATTTCCAATCCTCATTGTCAATTTTTTTATACAGCTAAAACCAGTTTTTGATATTTTATAAACAAAAATTAGTTTTAACATCAAAAAGTGTATTTTGAACTTAGAATACAGTCAAACAGGGTGTTTACCAGCTTAAAAAATATGAGAAAATCAGGTTTTTTTTTTCCTCACAGGAAAAGGCATAGAAAATTTTTTACTATGTTTATAAAGTAAATCAATTTTGAAAAATTTATTTTCCTTTTTTATAAACTGTGTTAAAATGTCTTTAAGATTTTTCCTCAATTTTAAACCATCAGAAAAAAAAATTTGTTATTTTTCTTAGAACAGATTTTTAACCCACCTTCTGTTTATTACTACTTCTATACATTCCAACTTTTATGGGGGAAATTACTCTTTAAAATCTTATTAGTTAAATCCTCCTCTTTTCTCAGGCAGCAGTTAGGTTGATTCTACAATAAAGAACCAATTATCAGAATACAGGGAGCATTGCTAACATGTATATTTAAGTTTCACAGTTTTCTTGATCACTAAAAAACACATTTATCAATGGTTTATCAAGCATAACCTTACAGACTCTCCTCTAGATCTAGCGTATCACATAACAGACAACTTCAAAAATTCCTGCCTTTTTATTACCTCTATGTATGAAGGTCACCCAGGAAGTAAATTTCCAGTAGCCCATAAAAAGAGACTAAGCAAAATTACTTCCTGAAAGGATATATTGCAAAAGATACAGAAATTCTTGAGAAGAACCACTGGAATTGAAAGACTCGTTATACAAAAGTTTTTATTGTCTAATAATAAAACCTTTGTTTCACAGCTGCCTGAACATTTAGGAGAAAATGATGGCTGGTCAAAAATGTATTCACCTTCAACAACAGCTGAGAGTTGTAGAATTTTACCAGATTTGTAATTGTCCCCAAAGGCTTCCACTTGTTTCTGCATATGAGAAAATTCTTGACCAGCCCTCAATTTCCCACAGATGTGCAAGCAGCTGTAATACACTGGCTCAATTGCCAGATAATAAACTCTTACGATGCTAGGCAGTCAACAAAAACTTATCCTATCAGAACGACAAGTGTTATGTTTCCGGTGGTTCTTATTTTGGGAAGTGGTTGTACCATTCCTGTATCTCTTTAACAATAAATCTTTTCAATTAATTAATGTGCCTCTTTTTATGGCCATAGGAAACTAACTTTCTGAAATACTTTTGTATATGTCCTTCCCTGGGCCAAATGCAGATGGTAATTTTCATCTATAACAGCTCTTTTTAATTCCTTTTAGTCATTTTGTTTTGTTATTTTTTAAATTTGAATTTTACTTGGATATTACATTGCAAAAGTAACATTTAAAGAGATGTGACTTAAGATATAGCATTGAACTCTGAATAAGAACTGTTTTATTTTGCTTTTTTGATCTTTTGTATAAAAATAGTATCTACCTTTTTTTTTAAATATTCTCATCATTTTTAATAATTATTTCAGGTGCATTCTTGGAGAATTGTTTACTAAAAAACCTATCTTTCAAGCAAACCAAGAAATGGCTCAACTTGAATCCATAAGTCGAATATGTGGAACACCGTGTCCAGCTGTATGGCCTAAAGTCATACAACTTCCTCACTGGCATACATTTAAACCAAAGAAACAATATCGTCGTAGACTAAGAGAAGAATTTTCTTTGTAAGTTTTACCTATTTTAAGAATCATTCTTCGTATGTAGTTTTAAAGTATTCAAGAACTGTAAAAGCATTCAACATATTTGAGATTATATATTTTTGAAAACCATCCCCTGAATTGGAAACTTTTTTTTTGCTTCATATTAACCATTTACAATTAAAATGTATGTTAGCAATATAAATGAGTCGCTTTGTAATTCGCTTGGTACAAATAAGATAATTGTACTCTGTGAGTCCAAGTAACTTCTGGATAATTTTGTTACAAGGAGTAGATTAAAGACCAGATGTGCAACTCAAAACAAACGAAAAACATCAATAAATTGAATAAGATTTATTCCAAAAATAGTCTAGTAATATAAAATCATTATAAAATAAATCATTAAATAAAAATAACATTTTTAGAAACAGACATTAAGTATATCACCTAACTATTATATATAAATTTCTGTGTCTTCCACATATTCCGGATCACTATCTCTATAAATAATTTCAGTTCTTTTTCTTGCAAAAAATGAATCATCGCTTTTTATTTTTCTGAAATCCTGGTGGCTTTGAATCACTCGTTTTATGGTCTAAATTGAAATGAATTTTAATTGAAATTTTATTTTAACACTCTTCTAAGATATATGTTATTTTCATCTTTAAAAGCTAATTTGCAAGCAACGTAAGACAGTATAAAGCCACCTACCTACAAGTGGCTATTTTGTTAAAAGAAATTTGATTTGTAACAGAATTATTAAATCAATGTGATATATTTGTCTTCCTATTTTATACTATAAAATCATAAAATAATTTTAATGTATGATGATTTGAAAATTTCATATCTCGCATTTAAGTAACAACTTTTTAATGCATTTCATTCTATTGTTAATCCACAATGCATATCAATATATACAGTTTTATTTTTTGTTACAATTATACAGTTATTGCTGTGGATCTCATGGTTTTTTAAAACCTGATACTGCGAGGCATGAAATGAAAACTGAGTAATCACTTTTTGACACACTTTATTTGGATCATAAAAATGTGTAGCATTCGAATTATTTTGCCTGCAATTGTTACTACTCTTGTTCCCAAGGTTCTTTAATTTCCCTTTATTTTATTGTATGAATCCTTTTTTTAAAAATATCTTTATTTTTCATAAACATTATTACATAATTTGAATTCTCTGTTTAAATTGACCCAATGATAGCACTGTTTTGGTTGAGTTTTTTAAATTTTTCGTGGATTTCCACATGTAATTTAAAATTCCAATATTTTCATACTTTATTATTATGATACAGGAAATTTCAGTCACACATTTGAGCATTCTCTATCTTATTGAATATTTTCTTTTTTTTTTCTTTTTTTTTTAACCTTCCCGTGATCGGTTTGTCTGCAGTTGTGGCTACTGGTTCCCTGTGGTTTTTAAATTCTAAATGTTTCTAATACGATGATCAAATCATTTACATTATTTACCATATCACTTGTGTCTTGATTGCTACAAGAGTAGTTTTTTAGCTACAGAATGTGCTTCTGATGGAAACTGAGATTTTTCTGATACAAAATTTTTTTTTGCTATATACAAATTGAGTTTTTTCTGATACAAAACCAAAATTTTTCTGATATAATTTTTTGAAAGTGATTGAGATCCCTTTCAAAAAATTACACTAGTCGTTTATTGAACTTAACCATTTTATTTCCAGCATGCCTTTAGCAGCTTTAGAGTTACTAGATCAAATGCTAGAACTGGATCCAGAAAGACGTATAACTGCCGAAAACTCCTTAAGATGTGAGTGGCTTAAAGACATCGTACCTGAACAAATGGAACCACCTGAGTAAATATTCTTTTTTTATTTAAACATTAAGTTATACCTTGTCCTTGATTACAGTTGGATCTTATCACTACAATGTAAAGTGAAACCTCGACTAAGCAAACATTCCTGAGGTCGTTTACAGAAAGCGTGTTATATGTGAATGTATTTATAGTTAATTAAACTTAACAAAATTATAGTATTAGCAATACAAAGAGAATAGATGGAAAAAACTGCATATATATGCATGCCTTTGTTTTATATTTATTTATCCAGTAGGGAAAAAATTTTACGGAAATTTGTTTTAAGTAGCTGCAATTTACAATGTTTTGTTTTTAAATCATTTAGCATTTTTTATAACAATTTCATCATTTTAACCCACTGACGGTTCTGCACGTAAAAAG
The DNA here is from genome assembly GCF_982258835.1 of Parasteatoda tepidariorum. Taxonomy (NCBI): domain Eukaryota; kingdom Metazoa; phylum Arthropoda; class Arachnida; order Araneae; family Theridiidae; genus Parasteatoda; species Parasteatoda tepidariorum. Next base: position 96,320,018 of record NC_141763.1, on the reverse strand, counting down.
TCGCATTTTAACCTGCAGTCTTCTCTGCATAGCAAAACCGGTTTTCCCATGTTAACTGATAGGGGAACGGTGTTAAGGGGAGAAACATTCTCCCAATTTTGCCCATTTCCTTAACCGCCAGTGGGTTAAGGTCGATAAAAAATGATGTCTTATTCCATCTTCAATACAAATTTGGGCATCTCGTTAAAGTTTTCTCTTTTAATTATTTTTCAAAAAGCATCAATTGAGTATAGGTTGCTTCATTATTTCTCTCAATGTCATTATTTACAAACATTTCCAGAAATTTGTCCATATTTTATATTGTTCTTTTGTGATTCAATATTTTGGTCCTATCTTCACAAAAGTGATGTATCACATAAGCTTTTGAATTATTTAGAAAGTAGTGGTGAACAATGACTCTGGAAAAATCAACTTACTTAAAATAGGAATCATACATTAAAAGACAACCACTCAAATCTATGTTATTTCCTAAATATTGTAATTTGTTATCACAGCATTTTATTAATGGAACAAAACTAAACCCCATGAGTCAGGTTGCAAGAGAATTCTCGCCCTTTAAAATTGCAGGATTTCACCTTTCCATTTTCAACCATATTTTGCCTTTGCGCAATTAACTAGATAAAACTTTTTTAATCAATGAATCAGAATATACAAAATATGTAAATATACGAAAACATTCCTGATTAAATGAATGCCCTTTTTTTTTAAATTTAGCTTTTGAAGAAAAAAATTTATTTTAATAATTACAATTTATGACAAGTAACTTTAAATTGGTAACTGACTGATTGAACTGACTAATTGAATTGAATAAAATGGTGCTGAGGTAAGTGGAAACAAAAAATATTAGTCTTAAAAAATGTTTTCCTTTATTTATTGAGTGAAAAAAATTGTGTAAACGTTATTTCTTTCTCTTTTTTTTAAAAAAAAAAATGCAAAGAAACCCAGGGTGTAAGGCAAACTGTTTTTTGATTTGTGCAGGTCTAATTAAATTCTTTTCCACAAATTAATTTTTTTTTTTTTACTTTTTAGGATTTAAAATCTTAATGCTTAAAAATGAATAATGTTTGTTTTATTTAACTGAAATTTTTTTTCACCAGTTTACCTCTAAATCAAGATTGTCATGAAATGTGGTCTAAACGAAGAAGACGCCAGATAAGGCTGGATCAAGAAGCTCTTGCAGCTGCCATGGGGAACAATCCTACTCTGTTAGCTCAAACTATGGACAGCATGTCTATTTTAAATTCTGCTGCATTCAACCCAAAACTTCATCAAAATTATTCAGAAAATTCTGCCACTAGTACATGGACCTCAGACTTGCCAGTTACGTGGAATAAAAAAGATAAAACTGATGATAAAGCCGAAAGAAAAGCATAGCTATGGTTTCTTGTGTGTATGCATAGTTAAAACTGACTGTGATTAAAATCATGATTCCTCACATTGTATAATATCACTCAAAACAAGTTCCCACACACAAAACCCTCAGCCATTTTAGGACAAAATAAATAATGTGATTTAAAAAAAACAATGAATTGACCTAAATACCTTCTTCATGAAATGAATTCGAAAACTAGTAGGAATATTATTTTAATTTACTTGGGAAAGAATTGAGGACTCCTGTTGCATTGTGATTGAAAGCTACAAATTTTAGTCTTTTCTATATTTATCTCCGAAAAAGCATTTTCGTGACGCCATGTTTGGATTTTGTTATTCTTTAAGAGAAACTTACACGCCTACTGCATCTGTATATATATATTTGATTTCAAGTTACAACTTGAAACATATGCTTAAATGAATTATTTTGACATACATGCTGCCACGGTGTGTATTGTAATTTCCAATGAAATTTAGATTTATTGCACCTTGGTTTTTATGGTTATACAACAAACTCAGTTGTTATTTACAGGAAATTTCCATTGCTGCTACTTCCTAGATAGGTTGTGATAATTTTACCTATTTTGTGCAAACTAGTTGCCGGTTTGAGTCGATTGTTTTGTGATCAAAATATAAACTGTAAAAAAAATAATAATAAAACTTGTTCTTGAGGTTTTTAAAGTGATCAGAAAAAAATATATACATCCTTCACAATGGTGTCCTTACATGCTTTTTCTAATTGTGTGAATACAATTGCAGAGCTTGTAATATCTAATTATTATTGTAATAAAATATTAAACTAATATTTGAATTACTTATTGTACTGTAAGAGTACTTGTTATTTAGAACTCAGCTTGCATCTTCCATTTCAATCTTATTTTTATTATTTATGAACCACTGAAAAAATTTTTACTAAAACTTACTAGAAAATATCTTAGTCTATTGTTAAGACCAGGTTTATGCACCTCTTGAAGATTAAAATTAGCATGATTCTTAAAAAGTGGAATAAGTCCATTTGAAAATCCAAGGTTTTTAAGAGTTAGTGTTTGCATGAATTTAAAAATATAGGCTCAATTTAGGTGATGGTTTTACAACAATAATTTAATGAAACATCAAAATGCAATGATGATAATGAAAATCATGAATACTAAAATAAAAAATTTCGAGCTTATTCCACTTTCAAAAATAAATGGCTCAAGTTATACATTTTTATCCCTTCCCAATATTGTATTTCAATTTTTTTTTTTTTTTTTTTTTTTTTAAGATAAAATTGTTATTTCACTTACAATTTTGAACTGAATGAATTTGAGCTTTTATTTTTTAAGATTTATTATTGGTTTTTGATATATTTTTTTATTAAATGCAAGAGTTTGATCTTTAAGGCTTTTAATAAATATAGCTATCATAATATTGTATGAGAGGGTGGGAAATAGTAAGGATTAACGACTTTTAAGATTTTTATTAGTGTAGTGTTTTCTTGCCTTCTAATATTTTTATGTATTCTTGTAAGATGTATTGCATTTTTTTTTTAATTATTATTATTGGAATTATTCCTCTAGAAAATAAAGTTTTCGGATTTTTTTTTTCTTTTTCAGAAATTAACTATGAACCTTGTAAGATCATAATAAAAAGGAGAAAATTCTTTTAAATTTGCATTGTTTAGAACATTAATTAATTCAATGGTAAATGCAGGAAAATACAAATTTTTGAATTGCTAATTTGAGTCATCATTTTTTAGTACATACAATCTGGAAAGATTCCATTGTAAGTCTATTTCGTTTTTCCATCGCCTTTTCAATGATACGAAATTCCACATGATTTTTTTAAAAAAAAAAAAACATGTTTTAATAGGATATTACGATGCATGAATTTGGAATTTGAGTAACCACTTTTTACTTAATATTTGCTTAATCAATTATTGATAAAAAGGAAAATTTTTATAGAAAAATTATGTTGTTTTTTTTAGTGAATTCTAGTAATTAAAAGTATTTAACTTTATACAAATATACTAATTTTTTTATTATAAAAATTTAGTGCTAGAACACTAACATTTATATAGAAATTTTATTTGCCACCAACTTTACTAAATGGATCATGGTATATGACACTAAGGTCATTTAATAAAATTTTAGTCATATTTTTGTTTTTACTCAGGCAATTATTTTTCATAATTTCCAGCTACTAAAAGCAACTATTTTGTTCATTTTTTTCTGTGGCAATCCTGTATATTGGAATAGATAAAAATTGCCTTGTGGCCGTGGATTGACTGCATTAAATTAAAAAAGTGTTAGAAATGCAAGATTTAATTTTTTGTTAACTAGCGTAAAAGAGCAAAATAAGTGAATTTTTCATTATGTTTTAGTAAACAATTTTAATATAGCATATTTATTATTAAATGTAAAGAAAATAAATGATAGAGAATATATGTCATTGGAAATTATGACGAAGAAACACAGATCAAATCATTGAACCATTCCTTGACTCTTATAAACAATGATTGGTTTTAGATAGGGATGCCCTAACTTTCTGAGTGAAAGGCCACTTGCACAACGGGTAGATTAACAAAGGGCCGCATGCATATTTAGTCATGTTAGCGGCAAATATGATAATTTTTATATACATTAGTGATCTATGCAGTAAGTTTTTTTTTTTATCAGTTAACTTAATAGCATATTTGCAGAAAATTAAATACTTTGAATTATTTGAACTTATTTAAAACTAAAAAAAAAAAAACTTTTTCCATAATAATTTATTTACCAAATGTATATATATAAATAAGTATTGGGGGGGGGCGATTATAACTCTAACCAAAATGATGTTTACAGAATGTAAGTGCAAAAGATATACACATTTTATAGAGTTATATAAATTTGAATTAAATATTTTATGTAAAGAAAATTTATGATGTTTAAACAAAAACCAAATCGAAAAAAACTTTTTTATTGCATTTAAAAGCTCTCTCGAGCCACACATCAACAGCCGACGGGTCGCGTGTGGCCCTCGGGCCGCAAGTTGTACACCCCTAGTTTAAGGGGACATTTGACTTTCAGAATGAGAAAAAACCTTCTAAAATCCATTATTTCGTCTCTGATATACAGAAAAAATTCTCCCTTTAATAAGTAATATGCAACTAACTATGTTTAAGTTGGAGATTTCTTTACCAACTAATAATATACGAGTTTTTAAATGTCCCTACATCAATATGTAGTACTCATTGACAAAGTGGCTTTCTAATGGAATTTTTTAATGTTCTTACAACTTCAAAATGTTCCTTGTGCATAAATTTTTGTTTTTATTACGAAAAATTTTTTAGATACTCTTTGATAAGTCTTTTTAATTGCTTTGATTAATGCAAGACCTTAATTTAATTTTTTAATAATTGAACATAGTTGTAACATGTTTTTCAAAGAAGTTTTTGGTGAGATGTCGCAGAATTGTTATGGTATAATTTTGTCAGAAATAATCTATAGATTTAGAAGGAGAAACAATCTTGTATAACTTATTTCAAAGGATACATCAAAGTAGTTGAGTAAATAAGCAACCAATAGTTTGTTTGTGAAAATTAGATAAAATTTTGAGATTGTATAAATTACATCATAAAGAAGAAGAATTGAAAAACATTGAAACAAATTTGAAATTTTAATTAGGGTCGAAAGTTTTTATATTCTTTCCATCTTTTGTCAAAAGTGAACATAGCTGCAAGAAATTATAGTTCTACCTCTATAAGTTTCTCCTGTATGCCGAAAAAGCATTCAAAATACACTTTCGTTCAAACAAACCAAATTTCGACCTAAACAATTTTTTTTTTTCAAAACACCAGCAAAAGAAGAAAAAAAAACATTATTTTTTGTTAATTTAAGAAGATTTGTTTTCTTCACATTGTTGTTTTCAATTCTTAATTATCTTTCATCTGGGTGTGAAAATTGAGCAGCATGTAATACGAACCTGCTCGAATTATCTCAAGTCTGCACGGTCTGACATGTTTAGTGTGCTCTAATTAACCTGAGGGCGCACGTTATATTTAAAGTTGCAAAATACAAAAAGTAAATACTAGTACTTGACTCTCAAATTAAAAGGGGAGCTGCATTTTGTAAATATCCCACGGAAAGAAAACAGTTGAAAGTGCCTCAAGGCACTCAAACTTTCAACCACTAAGTTAGTTTCCTTCTTTCTCTATTTCGTAATATCTCTAGAATTATTTTAAAAAATTGAAGCATTTGTGCACACAATTGTACATCTTGCTTATCTGCAGGAGCAGTTTAGCTACTAGAATAGGTGACCCTGCCTAGTTGGGTAGGTGGGAAGGAAGAAACTCCTCAGGGTATTTAAAAATCACATAAAATAACAAGGAAAATGCAGGGCTTTTTTAAAAAATACAGGAAATTTTGTTTCTTATTTTCGTCTTTTAAAAAATGGTAATCAAAGTGCAATCTATTAAGAATGATATTTCAGCTATATTAAACTAGTTTACTTACAATAGCATTATTAGATTTAAGTATGTTCAGCTGTTCCTTTTTTCAGCCACTATAACTATACTATAGTTAGCCCAATACACTTACAGCTCAGGGATTGTGTTTCTCCTCTTGTTATGTTGTGTATTATATCAGGGGTCTGTTCAGACATTTCGTAAAAGGTCCGGTTTTTGTAAAATTGTGAAAAAATTACTCGTAATTTGTGAATATAGAATAAACGTTAAGTCTCATTCTTTCAACCAAGGTCCTGCTTTTATGAATTTGTGCAAATAGGGTCCGGTTATTGCACAAAAAAAAAAGTTTTCAAAGAATTTTTAAATTGTAAATCGATACATAATTATGCTTAGCACTGTAAAATTATAATTAAAAAACTAATTAAATTTTCAAAATTAAACAGCAATTGCTGCTTCTAAATTAGAGATGCAACATACAAATATATGGTATTTAGCTTATACTGCTGAACGCAGAATATTCACTTCGGACGAATAAAGGAAGAAGCATCTGCTGAAGACGAAACTTAGTTCGTTATATTATCTTTCTTGTTTTCCTCCCTGGGAAGGGTTTATTCGATTAACAAAACAATGAAGATAAACAAATTTGTGAAGGGTCCGATTAAAAGAAAATAATTTTGTGAAGGGTCCGTTTTTATGAAACGATATTCTGTGAAGGGTTCGTTAATGGACCCAAATTTCTTCTAAACAGACCCGACCCCTGAATATATACACAGAATTTTATTTTTCAGATTTGAGTGACAACCCTGTTGGAACAATTCGATGTTCCAAGTTAGGGGCTCAGATATATCTCTTGAATAATTATTACGAAAGCTAAACGAGAACTCGTGGATTGACTGATTATAGTTGATTTCAGCCACTTAAAGGATTTTTTGACATGATCATGTGAACTGGACCATATATAAAATCATCATTCTATTCATAAAATCCCGACACTTGGTATGAAAATTTCAATTTGTATATCCAAGGTAAAGTACAGTAATGTGTGGGACAACATTAGCAGTAGCCATTTTCTTAAACATGTTTTTTGAATTGAATTAATTTTCTTAAAAATGAATTTTAAATTATGTCAGTTTTCCAAAACAAGACTTCGGCATTGCTCCCCTTTTTCTTAAACATATTTTTAATGAGTTAGTTTATTTTCTTAAACAATAATTTTGAACTGTCTCCAGAAGTGAATAATTGTCTGTTGTGTCCATTTCTAAAATATAGTTTTTTGAGTTTGTCCATTTTCTTAAACATTCATTTTGAACTGTCTCCAGAATAAAATGCTTAACAACAATATTCTGTTTAAATTTGGTTTAATAACAATAATTATTCAGAAATTATATTTTTAATTACAGTGTTTCACCAATTTCAAATGTAACTAAACATTTAAAAAAAAAAAATTATGAACTCTTCTGTTTATAATTCTGTTGCTTCAAATAAAGCGTACTAAAAGATACTCTTTTTTATACCAGATTAGATTTCAACTTCAGCAACTTTAATCAGTATTTTTTTTAGCCTGTCTTCCTAATTTAAACATTGTCATCATAAAATATTTAGTACATTAAAGTTTACCTTTGAACTAGTAAGATCGCACATTTGTACATGAAAATCTGAATAATGTATTAAAAGTTATAAAGGTATTCTTTTTTATTTCGTGCACTGTGCAATGATTGATTGATTTGTTCATTTACGTCGCACTAGAGCTGCACAATGGGCTATTGGCGACGGTCTGGGAAACATCCCTGAGGATGATCCGAAGACACGCCATCACAATTTTGATCCTCCGCAGAGGGGATGGCACCCCCGCTTCGGTAGCCCGACGACCTGCACGCGAAGTCGAGCATTTTACGGTAGAACAGTTTAACAAGGACCCTCGGCCCCTACGCAGACTGATCCAAGTGGTCACCCACCCGCACACTGACCGCAGCCAGTGATGCTTGACTTCGGTGATCTGCAGGGAATCGTGTCTTAACGATCAGTCCACTGCGGGACTCACTGTACAATGAAAAATTCTTTTTCATAGTTGTGTCATTTTGTCAATTTTCAATTTTAATCCCATGAAACCCTTTACTCCTTAGATTTATAATCTTAGTTTACAAATCTAGAAAATAGGGAACTGCATGGTTTATTTATTTAATTTCTAATTCATAAAAAAGTCTTATTATTTTTCTGAAGACTAAGGGAAGAGGCAGTTTGAAAGAAAATATTAGAAAAAAAGTACACATATTTAAGTCTAAAGTAAAAATGTATTTTTTAAAAAATGTACAAATCAAACAAAATAAGTGTTCATTGTATTATCACAGATTTTGTCTTCAATTGCCTGTATAAACTAATGTATTTGGCTGCAATACGTGCTTGAGGGGAAACATAATGTTGACAAAATGAATATTTATCTGCAATAAATGGGCTAAGATCATCCATTTTTAGTCTTCTTAAAAACGTCAAAACAAAAGTGTAGCAATTATAGTTTTCACTGTCATACCTGAAAAATTAATTTTATTTCACTTACATAAGCTAGAAGAAGAAAAAAGATGAGTAGTTAATTATAAGCCCTGGGAGGTCAAGAAATTTTTAATAGTTTAATCTCATAAAAGCATAAATAAAACCATATTATTAAAATTTAAAGAAGAATTTTTCCTAATCTTCATAAAACTATTTTAAGCTGTCAAAAGAAAGATATTAAACTATTTCTGAAAATTTCTTTCACTCCCTTCAAAAGTTGTATATAAACAAAAAATGAATAGAAAGAATGTAAAGTTACTCAACTATGTCTTGCCATGAATTATAAAATTGCAATAATGTTGCTATGCAAACCACTGAATAGATTCTATGCCTACAGTCACTCATGTTTCAGCCTGCATTTTCTTATCTAATTTATCAAAGGCAGGACATGTTAGTGATGGGGAAGAAATTATTTAACCATAGTATTCAAAGACTTTTTTTTTTTGTTTTTTAAAAAAAATTGCACATTTTCCTGACATAAATGGATGTTAGTGATGATATATTTTATGCAATAAGCATTATACATCAAAGAATTAAAAAAATTTCAATCAGAGAAAAATAAAACTCAAATGCTATTCTACTTGGAGGGAGAAAAAAAATTACTAAAAGTAATTTTTAAGCATTATTTAGCACAGAACAGCTTTTTCTAATAATTTATTTGACTCTGGTTTGGCAAGCACCCTAATTTAACAAGCAAATTGTTCTGGTCTTGTTATTAGTTTTGTTAATTTTCTTTCTGCATCTCCTTTAAGCTAAGCTAATTAGTTTGACATAAATTAAGAATTAAAGCAAGTTAATTTTTAATTCTTAGTAAATGCAGACATATGAAGAAAAATATGGAAGTAAGTGTAGATATCTAATTGAAGTAGAAAGATTTCATTAATTATGACAAATCAAAATTAATGGAAGATGACATAATTAGACTAGTTCAGTATGGAACAGGAGAATAATACTTTACAAAGGGATTGTAAACAATACATGCTGAAAATAGAATAAATTGCAAACAAGAAAACCAGATCATAATCACATTAAAACTTTTATTCTGTAGCAGAGCTCAAGCTGTAAAATAAAGTTAATATCTTACGTAACAAACATTTTAAGAAAAAGAATAAATTTAGACTAATGCTATTAATAGAGACAGTCAATGGCGATTAACTCCCCACGACCTGCCTAATTATAAGCCAATTCGAAAGTGTGAATTCAGCCAACATTTTTAGGCACTGGAAAGATCCATTTAGGATTGTTATTGAAAAAGGACATTGTCAAAAGTTAAGACAAATCAGCCAACCCCAATATCTCTATGTTAATATTGAAATAATTTGGCTGAAGATTTAAGGCCAGAAAGTTCATTAAAAATTAAAGCAAACCTAATAAGAGTTATGCTAATGTTTAATGTAGTTGGAGAAAGAAAGGTTAAAAATGGATTTTGATACTCAGTTGAATAATAATTTGTTTCATTTTTGTAATTCGTTCATTATTATGTATTGAGAATAGAAATCTTTGCATTTGTTCTTTATAAAATTGAATTAACCAAGACTAAGTATGCAAAGATTTACACTTTTTCTTTAATTAAAAAATATATTAAACTTAGTCTTTTAATTGAGATAAATCGATATAGATCTTACATTGTAAATGAAAAGATCAACATAGTTTGAAGAGTTTTAAAATCCATATTTATTATCAAATAAAATTTATAAAAAATTTTTAAAATATTTGCTTAATATTTTTTTAAACTTTAGTAGCAATGTCAAGTGTTTTAAAATTATACAATACATGCCTTACATACACACAATATACAATAATGAATGCCTTTAATATATATTTTAGAATTTTTGTCAAATGATGACAAAAAAGTTCTTATATTAGGGTTCACAAATTAATATTTGTATTAGGTAAAAAAAAAACATTAAAATCAGATAAATTACTATGGAGGATGACAGTAGAGTGTGAAAAATATCAAGACCTGCTTAATTTCTGAAAGAAATGTTAGAGAGTTTAAAGATAACTTTTAAAATTACATTTTAAATTTTATTTGGTCATCTAACAGGTTTTAATGTTTTGTATACCTGCTTTTCTCAACAGTGAGATATTGATAGGGTTTTTTCCCCTTATTTTAATTTAGGACCCCTAATGTTTTTTAAATTTTTTTTTATCAAGCTTCTAAAACTATATACTAAGGGTTTTGCATATACTATTGTAAGTAATGTAGTATTCTTTTTCCAAAAATGAATTATTACTCAACTATAAAATTAATCAACAAATAATTTCTTAAATTAGAAACATAATTATTTTACCGTTGAGGTGTCCAACATTCTTGTTCAAATGTTTCGTTTAAAACTTCATCCCAATAGCGCTGAAATGAGGAGCTTTTGTTGGAAGATAATTTTATGGCAATACATTGCTTCCAGTCTTTTCCATTACTCTTTAATTTACCACTGTAGTTATACTCAAAGACACAGCCTATAAAACAGAGTTATAACTATATCAAGAGTACTTTATAATTATCAATTACCATTCTTCTAAACATATATTATTAATATTACTAACAGAAATAATTTCAGATAAATATCTTTTTTAAAATTTTATTTATACTACAATTATTTTTGAAATATTTTCTTTTTAAAATAAAATATTGTATGGAATTATTATTATTATTTTTTTTTAATCACAAACTCTTAAAATTTACAGTTCTTATTTTGATAAAGTAAACTTCTAATGATACATATTAGAAATAAAAAAGGATGAGGATGAGTAAATTAGAAGAAAAATCAACTATCTAAAAAAAGAAATGAAATACAATGTTAATACAGTTTCAGTCAATAATTTTTCAGTTCAATTGTTTTACCATTTGTATCTGTAACACCAATGTGAAGATCAGATGAATTCTCATAAGAACTGGAATAAAAAAAAAACAAATTTAGCCAAAATTTATATAAAGACAGTATTTTCACTACAGAGCGAGAACGCGAGAATCTCGTATATTTTTTTCTTTTCTCGCAATAAAAAATTATTAATGCAAGAAGTTCGCGCACTCTATTAATCTATTTCAAAATGAGCGAATTTTGGAAAAAATTTCGTCTTTAGCCATTTTGAATAAAATCCGTTTCACTTTTCTTCCTTGATCTTTCATTATTTCGAACATCGGTCCTTGTTATCTATTTTCCCTATTTACCAGTATTGTTCAGAACCGGTGCGAACAGCCGAACACCCCCCGAACCACGGAACCCCTTTCAGAACACATTTCTCTGCAACCACGTGCTCACCGTAGGTAAGGTTTCTTCATGTAAGACGTTTATATTTTTTGTGCATGAATGTAAGATAAATACCTTGTTAAGGCGACATCTTCTTCGTAATGGACAAATGAAAATGAAACAAATGTTGGTAGAAACGGTCAAAACGAAACAAATACGGATATTTTTCCGCCAAATAAATGTAATAGCTGATGAAAAAGTAGATATAGAACATTTTCATATGATGATGCAGCAAAAATATTCAATTAGAAGACGTTAAAAAGGTATTATAATTAAAGAGAAAAAAATTTCCAAAACTATTCGTGCTTTTTTAATTTTTAGAAATCTCTCTTAACTTTCTGAAATCTCGCCCTGTTTTTTAGAAAGGGTGAAAAATTCTCACCAATAAATTTTCTGTAATGAAAACACTGAAAGATATGCATCAATTTAAGAAATGCTGTGTTTAAAAGTAGGCATTTAATTTGTTGATAAGATAAGGCTTAAATAACTGAAAGATGGGATAAGCAAGGGTACAGAATATGTTTGATCTCACAAATGAGATTTTGAGAAAGTCAGAGAGCCCAGTCAAATTAAAAAAATTTTATTGATAAAAAAATACAAAACTTTTTATGATAGAAAAATTGAATCGCTTTACAATTTTTTTTACTTGTTAAAAAGAAAAAACACACACATAAAATCTTATCAAGACAATAAAATATCAATATATGTATTTAATATAATATTTTTTAAAAAATTAATGCAGACATGAGTAATCACTTCTTGGCACACTGAATTTATGGTGATATTAAGTGAATTTCTATAAATTACAATACATTTCTATACTCTAAATTTTTTAAAGTGCAGTAAATTTTATCTACTTTAAGCAGTCAAGAAAATATTGCCCAGTATTAGTATCATTAAAACTTTATAGAGTGCCATAGTGAATGATAGATTTTGTGGGGTAAAATGCAAAATTATCCAACTCAAATTTGCTTTAAACCCCACTAATCAAATCTGAGATTTTTATTTTTTCATATTTTATGTTTAATTAGCATTTTTTTATAATTCATTTAAAACAATATCAGGGATAGTCAAGGTTATTTTAAGAGGTTCCTGTTTTGTGAAAATATAAAATTAATTTGTGCAAATTAAAAATTATATTAAAATATCAACACATAAATAAGGTGAAATAAGAAAATATTTTCAAAAATTGTCATTACAAATAAAAATAATTTATGACTGGTAAACTTCAATACATATTTTCCCCATCCGTTCAAAAAAAATTTTGCTATTGTGAAATTTTGGGCTTAAAATTACATCCAAATTTAAAAATCCATAAAAATGATTGTCTATTGTTAAATTTCACCTTGAATTTAATAAAAACATACTTTTAACAGTACTAACACTAAAAGTTATCTTTGTTATGATTACATTTTTGAGTGGGTCTACAAAAAAAAAAAAAAGTTTCACAGAGAATCTTAGAACTTGCTTTTTTAAAAGAAACTATGGTTTTTCCTTAAGTTTAATTTGTGAAGGTACCGCTAAACGGTAGTAAATTTGCCCTGGACAGACCCCTGAATATATTACTATTGATACCAAAAATTATCTGGTTTGAAACTCCAGAATTTTCCTCTTATAATCACTTTAAAGTTTAAAACATTTCTGCATAAAATTAATGCATCAATAAATAAATACTGAGTAATATAAAAAAATTTGCATTTTTGGTTAAAAAAATACTTTTTAATTCCTATATATCAAAAATAAATGTGATTTGAAGAATTAAAAGAGGGGGAAAGAAATGTTATTTTTAGTTATTCCAATGAAAAGCAGATCCTTTCACTGAAATTGAATTTGTGTAAACATGAAATCACAAATCAAAAGCACATATCAATTTCATAGTAAAAAAAAAAAAAAAAAATGCGAATTAAACCTAGGTAGCAATAAAAATAATAATGTTATAATATTTTATTCAGTCGGCCAGCAATTTGAAAATATAAAATCATTAGCATCAATTTAGACCAAAAAAATACATCAATTTACTGATTAATAGGCAGAGTTTTGTTTTTAAATGCAGCTTTGACAGAGAAAAACAACTAAAAATTCATCTGTTGATAAGATATTTTTTCAATCAGCTTTCTCGCCAATTTAAAAAAAATATCATAAACAAAAGCAAATTTTAAAAAAATCAATAGGTTTATCTGTCGATAGGCAGACTGGAGTATTCCACTATAACTTGCAGACTATCCCTTCTTCACTATGTCCGTGACTATATATGACCAACTAAAATTATTGAATATGGTACTTCATAATGTTTCACAAGCAGTACTTTGAACAATTTATTAAATGCTCAAAGTATCATTTACGAATTGCTATTTTGTGTTTTGAGGTATTACTATTTTTTGCTAATAATAAACAGTTAAATATCACTAAAAAACAGTAACACATCAAAAAACCATTATTTAAATAATATAAAACTTAAGGTTAACGTAGTACAAAAATAAAGAAACGATTTTTTGAACGAATTAATTATTAATTAAAAAAAGGTCATAAAAATACTTTTTTTTAAAAAAAAAATTAGGAATATTGAAAAAAATTAACCATAAAGATAGCAAAACAAATATAATTCTTAAAAAAAAACATACTTTAAAAAATCCCCAACAGAAGGTTTAATAACAACGGAGTTAAACTCGTGAGAAGCACCTTTGAATGGATAAGGTATGCGAAAGGGAGGAACTCTCAGTTCAGCATCAGAAATATCTGCATGACACAAATCACACACGTCATGAAAAATAAAAGAAAATATTTTCTTTTTTGCGTGGCAATGTTGATAGCAAATAATTCCTGGATCCACGTCCATTATTCAAGTAGATTGTTATTGCTCATTTCAGTGATTTCTACTTCTCACAAAAAATATACAACATTCACGCAATAAAAATAATCCAAAACTTTAAGTCAACAAAAATTGTACTCTCACAAAAAATAATTCGAAAAGCTAACTAATGGGAGGGATTTGTGAGAAGTTGGAAGCTATTTTATATAATAGGGGGAAAAAAAAACAAATAACTCATAGAGAAGTTTAATAAACTAAAACAAATCTAGAATAAATCCAGAATTGTTTGTGAATAATAGTTAAAGCACTGCCTTACGCTTTGTCTGAACAACTATAAAAACTTAAAGTAGTATTTGGCAGAGGGCGCTTCAAATTTAAGTCATGTGAAGAGCCATTCTTACTCTGAGATGAGTCATTCTTACCTCATCTGCAACCGAGGTTCAGGAAGATTAAAAACCTGTTTGGTTAAAAATACTCTTGTGCGAAAAACTAACCAATCAGGTTCTCCATCTTTTAAAGGTGATCGGAGGAGCTTGAATCGCAAGGAGTGAGAGCGGTCTCTAACATCACAAAATATTTCCGAAACGCAGATTAGACGAAGGAAAAAATGTAGATCGTTGCTGTTGTAGTTCATTTACGTCGCACTAGAGCTGCACAATGGGCTATTGGCGACAGCCTGGGAAGCATCCATGAGGAGGATCCGAAGACAAGCCATCACAATTTTGATCCTGCGCAGAGGGGATGCACCCCCACTCGGTGGCCTAACGACCTGCACGCGAAGTCAAGCACTTTACGGTAGAACAGTTTAACGAGGACCAATACCGCAACCCCTCGACCCCTACGCAGACTGATCCAAGTGGTCACCCACCCACACACTGAGAGCAGCCAGTGATGCTTGACTTCGGTGACCTGCTGGGAACCGTGTCTTAACTATCAGTCCACTGCGGGACAGAAAAACAAAAGGGGAACTTATAATAATTAGGCAGTAATTCCAGGACCGTAATATAATAACAACTAGTTTCCAGCACCGATCGTCCTAATATGAAAAACTAAATTACACAAGTGCATCACACAGTTGTTTATTTATTCATACAGGTATCAAGAGTTACGCACGAAGTGCACCAGGGTTTACTTTGAATTAACTATATTTAAACTTAAACTTCAAAAGAACCAGAAGTTTAAAATTTGATTTCTCAGGAACCATTCGATCGATTTTGCTGAAATTTAGCATTTTTCCATGTAAAATTACACTCTTTAAGGCGATGTATATCTTGCATTTCAAAAGTTTTTCGATTTGCCTAAATTAATAAATATTTGTAAAGTTATTTTTTGTATGACGCCCGGTGGCTGAGCGGTAGCGCTTCGCGCTGTCGTGCCACAGGCCCCTGGTTCCTCGGGCCGGGCAAGGTTGACTCAGCCTTTCATCCCTTCAGTGGGTCGATAAATGAGTGCCAAGCATGCTTGGGAACTAAACACTGGGGGTTCCGCGTTCGGCTGACCACCTGACCGGAACATCTGTTCCTGCACCCCAGAGCCCAAGGTCAAGAAAACTGAGATGGGCACAGTAGGCCTTGGCCCTCTATGGGCTGTCACGCCACTGAGTTTATTTTTTTGTATGGAATTATCTTTGGATAAATGCATTTTAAAATTGTGTGCAAAAATTTTTCGATTCACTTTGAAGTTTCTCGAGATATGGCGAAATACGCAAAAAGTGAAATTAACGTTAGGGGTTTAAACTTTGGCGGCTCTCATGACCAAACTATTGGGGCATATTTCCCATATTGCGGCTACCCTCAATACCTTGGGGGTCAAAAATCTGATTCCGCCGGTAAAAGGGATGTTTTTTCAGAAAAAGTACGTTTTTGTGTCTGATTTTGTAACTAAAAATATCTTATGCACTTCTTACCTAATATATTTGAGATCACCCCTGTGCACCTTTAGGATTGTCCTAGAACTTGAAGGTTTGGATATTCCAGGTGGTCAGTTTTTTATTTTGCTCACTGTACATGAAAATATTTATAAAACATTAGAAAATGTTATTTAATTTTACTAAAAAATAAAAACAGAGGTCTTAATTAATTATGTGTGCATAAATTTTTTTTCTCATTATTAAGTGCATCACTTGATTCTCGAACGCAACCATCAATAGGGGGCGTTATTATTTGAGACGAATGACAGCTAGCAGAACAATAGGACCATCAGTTGCACTGGAGATTTCTTCAGTGTAGCATAGTAACGTTCCTTTATTGTGGAGTGTTAAATTAAAAATAGAAAAATGCTCGATGTTCTTTTTTATGCAAGTGAAAATAAATGGAATCTCTTTTTTTGGGGGAAGGAACCTCCAACACACATCGGAAAATATTTTATCAATATATTTAAATTTTACGTTCCATACTTCTCTGAATCAGTATAATATGCAAAACTATACAGAAACACATTATGTTATACCATTTAATTTTGCAAAAAAAAAATTTCAACAGCAGTTTTATCAAAAAATTATAAACCAAAAAACGTAAAATAAAGAATGTTTACAATGAAAAAAAAAAAAGATTCTAAAAATTCCACACATTGCAATAAAAAACTTCCATATTCTTTCTTTTTTAAGTCTTAAAGCTCTTAATCAGACGTAGAAAACCACGCTGAAGAGAACTATCAGGAGAATTCCAAACGAAATCTTTTTCATTCGAAAATTTTATTTTCAAATAATAAATTCAGATTATCCCTTCATTACTTTTAGATGACATATCACACAACAAAATTTTATGATTGTAAGATCTCAATATGAATTTCAATATGTATCTTTAAAACAGAATAGCTGAATTCTAGTTGAAATTACTCATTTAAAATTAAAAAATACTTACCAAGAAAATGATAAAAATTTATTAATAATCAACACAAATGACACTATTTCAAGTAATTCGGATAATTCTTTATAATTTTCTGAAATTATATAGATGCAGAAATATATAATATTCTATAACTGTTACAGTTCTGTAAGTTCAGAAATCACATTAATTCATTAGAATGAAGTAAGCTATGTTGACTTCTCTTTAATGTGTAATGAACTGAAGACAACAAAAAATTTGTATTTACCGTAGTACATACATCTGTAACAGTATGCGATCACGAAATGGGAAGTTACGGGTTGCAAGTTGGTTGATAATAGAAAGGTTAAAATTATTGAGAAATTGTTATTCAAATGTTGGGCGCATTCTGTTTCAGAAAGATTTACCAATGTTCTGTGTCGTTTTTTCAAGTTCTTCTGCCTTTTCCTTAGAGAAATTTTGCTTCTTATTTGCTGCTAAAAAATGGCTTCCTAATCTGCCAATGATTCTCATAGAACTAAATGAAGATTTAATAAATAAAAGCCTTAAAATAACCTATCCGCTACAGGACGTATGTAAGAGTTGCGATCACAAATTGACATTTTAAAGGAGGCAGAAAATTCTTTGGAATTGTTTTTTTTACTATACTGTTAAAAGCTACACTTATTTATTTTTTTGCCTCTAGAAAGCTATATTTTACAATAACCTTCCTTCAACATAAATTTAAACAATTTCTATTTTGTTTTGTTAGAACAGAATAGATTATTGAATTATGTACATGTTACAATTATTAATTTTTTTATTTTTGTTGTCTTATAATTCAAAAAATAGCAAAGAAATTTTTTAAAAAAGAATTTAAAATCAGAATGCTGTAAGAAATGTACCAGCATAGTAGATCACCTGTCAGCTCATATTACGAACGCTCCTTCATTGTACAGCTTTTTTCAAATTTTTTATTAGCAAATAATATCCTGCTTTTATATTTCTGGATATTTATTCCACAATTGTTGTGTAGTCACTTTTCAGCAAGCACTGTTTATGTTAATAAGGACAACGGCAAAATATATCAATATGAAAGACTATTTTTTGAAAGAAAAAAAAATATTTGCAATCTTATTATTATAATATTTAATAATAGGAAAGTTCACAAAAATTAACAAGAATCACAAGCTTCAAAGAAATTTCTTAATAGAGAAATTTAAATGCTCAAGAGAAATCGGTTGAATTACATTTGTGAAGCAAATCGCAATAAACTGTTAACCTGAGTTTCCTACAACAATATTAAAAATTAATTTTTGTACACCTTCAATTTTTTCTGTCTCATTTTGATAATAATTTTATTGCATGAGAATTCATAAATCATTTAACCTTTTTTTTTTTTTGTAAAAGGAACAGAAAAGTACAATTAGAGCTAGAGACAATCATAGCCCACAAGGCAAGCTTAAACTAAATTTAACAAATAAAAAAACTATTTCCTTTCTTACAATAAAAATATAATGATGGTGTCTGGAGTCCCAGTTTTCCATTGTTGTCCGTGTATTTTTATTGCCAGGAAAATCTTGTGGTAGAATCAAGTTTTTCCTCATTTATTTCAATATGGTTTTGGTTGTCATCTGCATAAATTTGACAAAAATCATAACAATATTGTTTTTCTTTAAATATGTTTTCATCCCTATAAAGTTATTTTCATGTACTACTATTATTATGCGTTTAATTCCAGAGTTTAAAATTAAGAGATTTGTTGTTTGTTTTTTTTAAAATTATTATTATAATGTAATTCTGTGCTACATTTTAAGATAAAGCTATTTAGAAAGGTAGTCTAATCTTATTAACTGTTTTACAATTATTATTTTTTGTGCAAATAACATTAATATATTGTTATAAATTATAGTTAAAGAGATCTGTTAAATGATTTAATCCTTAACCATAGATTTCATGCACAATGAGATGCAAGCAAATAGTACTTAATATATCGCCTGTTTGGTAAGCAAAAATAGCCACTTATTCATGGTTTCGGGTAGGCAGCGTTTCCTTGACAACAAAAATATTAAATTATAACTGTGAACACATTAAATTTAGTTGAACAATAATGTTATAACTATATGTTATTTTTAAATATGATTACTTAGAAAAATTATGATTGTTTACCGATATAACTAAATCTTTATGATACTAATACATAATAATAATTGGATGTGGAAGGTGGTGGCACAAGCATAAGCAAACAGAATTCCTTTTAGTACATAGATGTAATAAGAGGGAGAATTTTAACTTAAGTAGAAAAGCTATTTTCTACCAAGAAATAACAATTATTGTGAAGCGATCATCGAGGTTGGTGAGCGGCAGTGAACAGGAGGCTTAGCCCCCTAGCAGTATGAAAAACTTAAAATTTGTATCTCTTTCAACTTATATCATAAAATGTAACACTTTATACAATGTAAATAAATTATGTCAACTTAAAGAATATTACAACAATAAAAGTTTCTTTTAATTTTAAAATAATAAACAATTGAAATATACATTATTAACATGTGCCATAAAATATACATTTTTCTTTTAAGTGTATAGTGATCAAAGAATATCATCAGTAAAGAAATCAGATTTCTTTTTCAAAACTGCTCTATGAAAAACTAATTCTAGGTATGAATATTTTTCATTATTAGCATTCATTTGAAGCCACTTATTAATGCTTTTGGGTAGGCAGCGTTTCCTTGACAACAACAACTCGATCAGGGCTGGGGCAACACAATCTGACACAAATTCATTTTCTAGAAAGAAAAAAAAAAATCAGGTAAAAAAAAACACTTTTTTGCAAATAATTACCAGCATACAAAGTATCATTCTTTCATGCAAACAAACTAGCATTGTGAAACGGTTTTTCTGATCCTAAAGCCTATAAATAGATTTTACAATTAATCAAGGTATTTTTATAATGCTTATCGAAATATTCACTACAGTATTGTTTCTTCTTTAAAATTTTATATTAAGTAAATTTCTTTTGTTTAAATAAAATTATAATTTATTGTTAATCATACATGTCAATACTTTTATTTTCGTTACTTTTGAAAATACTTTTCCCCTAATGCCTAAATGTTGACTTTTCAATTAATCAAGGTACGAAAAAGGTGGTTAAGAACGACGGTTCAGTGGTCAAGGAACTGAACTGACCCCAGCTTACCAATCTTAAATGCACAAATTACTACAATAATGATTTTGTATCCTATTATATTTTTCTTTCCGTATACTCAGTCTTTTGATATTTTTAGGCAATAAAAAAATCAATGATATTTTGCATCAAAATATATTAGTCTGGATTCTATTCATGACTATTTAGCATTATCAATATTTATATAGTATTTATTTTTTACAATGAAAAGAAGTTAAACACATAAAGAGAAGTGTTTAAGCACTAAGAAGAATATAAAAATTTTTTCATTCATTTTTCAAATTAGCAGTTGACTTTCCATTGGTGAACAGTGCCACCTCATTTTTGGTACATATTAACTGTTTCAAAGAAATAATAAATAAAATTTTGAAAAATTTGATTTAAAAAAAAATATCTAGTAATTTTAGTAAAATATGGTATTTTCGGGTTAGCTGAGCACAAGGAAATTCTACTATTTTTTTTAAAAAAAAAATTATTTATTTTATTTAAATTTTTTTTAAAAATTTTATGTGTTAAATAAATGAAATAAAAATAAGTTCATGGAAGTCTTCATTTTTTAGCAATTTTTCGTTTTCCAGCTCACCAAAATGTACCTAAAATAACAATGAATAATAACTCTTAAGTAAAATAGTTCAGAAACTTACTGTGATTCTCATTTTCAAATAAATGGAATAGTACATCTTCCGGACTACAATTCTCAGGATAAAAGAAGCATACTTCAGCTATAAATATATATATAAGTATAGATAACATTATAAACAGTATAAATAACATTTCATTAGTTAGTTCTTATTGCTATAAATATTTATTTAAAAGCATATTTTACAGCCTATATAATTTATTTATAAGCATCTAGTTTACATAAAATATGTTGTGGATTGCCCAAATCTGACAGTTTTTTTTAGAGGTATTAGGGATAGAACGAATATTCGTCCACTATTCGGCCCTTTTGTTGAATATTCGGTTGGACGAATGTTGGACCAAATATTTGGCAAAGTATTTATTCTTTTGGGAAAAGTTTGTAATTGGTGATTTATTTCTGAGTCAAAACATTTGGTATTCAAATTATGGAAGATTTTATTTTTGCGGTTCTCTGCATGTACATTATTTAGCTGGCATTACTCAAAACTGGTTGTTCGTAATAAAAGTAAATATGTAAACCATACTGTTTGTCTTTCTACTGATCCTATGTTTTAATTGAATTGCTTTAATGCAAATTCTTTAACGTTTTTTTAATTTAAAGAAATTGAAATTTCGCTGCTGTATGTAATAATTGTTAATTTATGGGTATTTTCCCAATTTTTTGAAAAACAATGCAACTCCGGTTTATTCGTCACTCCGCTTAATTCGTCAGTTTTTCAGAGGTCCCGGGAGCGTCGAATTAAGGAGGTTTGACTGTATTTACTTGATATTTTAATATCTGCTGAGGCTAGATTAGGAGAAACATCAGTGTTCAGATTACTAGTTAAATGTATACCGGGTAGTGGCACTACATTATTAAAGCTGTTACATAATTTAGATTCATATTTCATTCAATTAATATCTTTTAAAATACTATTAATTCTCTCTTTAGGCAAGCGTTAAATACTAAACTCAAAGTTTTGGTTGCTCCATACTAAAAAAAAAAAATTTAAACTCACCATAAAGCTTACAAAATAAAGTCAAGGCCCCTTCGTTTGGTTCAGTTTCACTGTAAAGCTTAATTTTTGGAATAAGATGTTTTTCCACTACATTTTGCTTTGCCCATTC
The DNA here is from genome assembly GCF_982258835.1 of Parasteatoda tepidariorum. Lineage (NCBI taxonomy): Eukaryota > Metazoa > Arthropoda > Arachnida > Araneae > Theridiidae > Parasteatoda > Parasteatoda tepidariorum. The sequence goes on along the minus strand of NC_141763.1, from coordinate 96,297,874 downwards.
ACTCCCTTTGTAGGCAGCAAATATAACAATAGATGATGTAACAAAAAATTCATAAGATCCTAAAAAGAGAACATATTTTAAAATGCACAAAGCATAAGTTAATTTTATAATAAAATCAACATTGCTTAAAAATAATAATACAACCACACAATTTTTTACATAAATATGCCCTTTTATTTGTCAAACGCACTTAGGGTTCTCATAACAAGCTTGCTAATCTTCCATAACCGCTTACACAAATCAAATTGGCTTTGCTCATTCAATACTTTCATCGATTAGACTAATATACTAGCATTATTTATTTATTTTTTGTATAAATTTCTAAAAACAAGTAATTTATGCATCCTGCAATTTATACGCATATATTTCAAATTACATACATTACGATTTCATTTACATACAGTCCAGTGCTACTTGAAATTAACATTTTCAACAAATAAGTCATAGAATTTCCCTATGTACACAATTATAAATTTCAGTCATTGGAGACACAAGAGTTTTAAGTCCTTTATTTTAACTTAAACTTATACAGGGTGCGTCGCCAAATCTTTGAATGAAAAATAAGCACTTTTTTAAAAACTTTTCAAGCACTTTACAAAAATTTTCAAGCACTCAAAAAATTCATATTCAATCAATGATATTATTGAAAAACAAAAACTTTTTATAAACAGTTTTAGCGTTAAAAAAATAACAAAAAGAAACGGGCGTAAATGAAAAGAAACGGGCGTCAAAAAAAGCGTTAGAAGTAAAATAAAATAAACAAGAACAAAATTAAAATAAATTAAAAAGAAAAACATTTCATAAGGATCTGATATTCTCTATCCGAATTGGAGCACTCGGGTTTCGGTTTCAAATGTGCGCGCATGTGCAAGTCATAACGCGGGTACGACATGAAGTCCGCGTGAATGATTACGAAGCAAACTCCCCATTGTTCGAGAAATGCATGGAATCCACCAGATATCACTGAAGGGAGAAAAAAAATATTCGGAAAAAAAAGCACTTTTTAAAAACGCCAGCTGAAAAAAGCACCTTTAAAAGCTTTTAAAAACGAAATCCCCAAAAAAGCACCTTTAAGTACTTTTTACAAACGCTACGCACCCTGTTATAAAATGCACAAAAAAAAAAAAAAAAAAAAAAAAAACATAGAAACAAAAGTAAAAGTAGAAGCAGTATATTGAGTTCAAAAAAATTCTGTAAAATCGATGAGAATATTTTTATTCAATTTCCCATGATAAAAAGCATCTCTCTCCTACATTAAAAAAAAGTTTCATTTACATAGATAGAATATTGTTTGTATATGTGTTAGGCAAATGTTCGATGTCATTTGTTTTTAAATAATAGAACACTAAAAAGGAAGTGCAGGTGAGGGTTTATCTGCAGATGATTTTGGAATAATTTGATTATAGAATGTCACATTAAGAAGTATGTGTCCAGAACAGAACTTCGGAGAGTGATAGCACTGTTCATCAACTCCTGTTGGACACAGTGCACCATAGTTGTTGCAAGTCATATTATTTTAAACTACTTTTAATCATTTCACCAACAGCCGTAATTACATCTAATCATTTTATCAACAGCAATAACTACCTCGACTCATTTCATCAATAGCAGCAATAAATTCACAGGAAATCTTCAAGAAAACTTCGAAACTATATACTCGCAGTTGTTTGTCCTAGATATTGTTTGTTATTAACAGCAAACATTTGATTACTAAAGTCATAGACAAAATACATTTAACGTCTGCTACTAAAAATATACTGCTGAACATTGTTTTGTTCTGGAAGCTTTTATCCTAAGCATGACTTAACATTTATGAAGTGTTTCCTAAGTTATACACAATCTGCAGACCTTTATCTTAATTTCTAAGGGGTAACTGCTTCTGAGACTTTAGCATGCACTTCATTTGGGCAACAATTATACTTTATAGTATTAAACATAAAAGAGTATGAATAAAGAAAATATTCTAAATTATAAATTTGATGGAGAAAAAAAAAAATTCCAAATTTAAATTTCATTTTCCAGTACATTATTAAAGCTCAAGTCCTCAAAATTTTATATATTATAAACTTAAAATTCTGGAGAAAAAAAATTTTTCCTCGAGAATTCGCCTCAATTACAAGAGCAAATTTTATTTTATAACAATCATAAACATGTGTTATATTTTAGAATTTTTTTTCTTTTAATTTCTTTACCGACACTTCTTGATTTCAATGGATTATTGTAGGTGTTTGACCAGCAGTTCTTGAATAACAAATGTGCATTCTCCACTCGTAAACCAAAAATTTATTGGAAGAACCTACATAACTAACATCTATAATAATAATAAAAAAATAAAGAAACTATAACACTAAAATTGCAAAGCACCAGTTCAAGGTGTTTCATTCAGATATGCTTTAATATTTAATATTAAGTATTATATTATAAAACCAATCTTTTTCTGAATTTATTTTTTTTAACTTTTAGGTAACATAATTAGGTAACAAACATAAATTTATTTCCCCAGACTTTCCAGAGATCTTTGCTGAATTCCCTAATATATGTCTATCCTGTGGTCACCCCAATTTTATATTTATGCTTTGTAGTTTCTTCCTGTAATGTGCAAGTAAATTCAGCTATTTTATTTATTTATTGAAAAAAAAAATAGCTGTCACATTAAAAATTTAATATATATATATATAAAAAAAAAAGAGATTTACTTGCGCTTAATGACTTAGCATAGGCAACTTAATCGCCAGCACCAGAGAAATTAAAAAGTACCGGATAAGATTACAAAAGCCATGCTTTTTTACAGTAAATTTGACCACAGTGTCCTAAAGCTTGTCCACTATAAAATGCTTTGCAGTGAAATTAACACAAACTATCCATTATGCATAATATAAATATTTTTATAATTTGAATAAGGGTTCATTAGAGCTTACCTTTCATACATCTTTTTGAAATAGCATCCATCAATACATCAACAATTTCTTCTGTAGGTTCTAAAGGAGAAACTGACATAAATTCTCCCAGAATGTCACTTGACACTTTAAATTGAGAAGGATACATTTGAAATTTCGATCTCAGTTTTTTAGATTTGATGTTGGGGCACTTTTGAGAGCCCAGAGCTATAGCTGAATGGAAAATGACTTCCTCATCTACAAAGAAAAATAATTTCATTTATAACAACTACCAATCAATGAAGAAAAAAAAAATAGTACGTAGTTCAAATTGATTAAGCACTTACAAATTTAAAAATTATAAATGAAAATAGGAGTTTGCATGAAAATAGTGATGAGATTTAGTCGGCATACATGTGCTAGTTCTTAAAATTTCCTGGCGCTATTGATTTAAGACATTCAATTTTGGTATGAGTTCTCATCTACCATGGTGGCCTATGCGGTAATCCCTTTTTTGTTTTGGAGGTTGAACATTTTATTTTTTGCCACTAAGAACTTTTTTTCTTTTTCCGGGTCAATGGCACTTAAAAATTGGCAAGGTGAAAAGCACAAGGGACTGGTAAGATAAGAGGAGGAGAGTGCAACAGAAAACCTCTCTATGCATTCTTTCCCCAAATCAGAAAAGCATAGATGAAGACTCTCAATTTCAAGAAAGCAGAGAAGAAAAATTCAAATTAAAGTTGAAAGAGATTAGTGGGGAAAAAGTTGTCGGAAATTCCAATTTAGAACAGTGAAGCGATGGTTTTGAGAATATGCAGAATTCTCTGAATTAGTGGAAAATCTCAAACCTTACTTACTTATGAACATAGAGAAAAATTATGGATGGAAAGTTGAACTACTTCAAGTTTTCTCAAAAAACTTTTTTTTTTAGTATTGTTTGATAAACTACTGATAAAATAAGGATCTCAAAAATATAAAGTTTCAAAATGCATGTAAACACGCTAAAATATTACATAGCTTTTCAAGAAATTCTTCGTTGTCTTAAATTATTTTTAGGAAAATCTTTTTAATGACCATATTGCATATGTGCCTTTAAAATCAGCTTTTACACAAATTATTAAGCCTAACGTAACTCGATTTATATCACTGATAATCAGTAATAAAGTTATATTTTACAAAATTTAAACATATTTTTAATTTGAAAATCAGATTTAGAATCTGAAGAACACTAAAGGTTGATATAAAAAAATTTAAGCATTAAGTTTTACTAAACTGATGTTCAATCATAATTTATCAAATTTGCTCATATAAATTAAATGAAAATAAGCTAGATAACTAAAAAGTAACATACCAGATGCATTATAAGGTACTTCAAACAGACCAGGCCAGACTCCAGCAATGCAGGCGATTATCATTGGAGAAAATTTATGCAAAGTCTTTAACAAATCACAACACAGCGTTAAAGCCATCATTTCCTTTCCTTCTGATTTACATATCTGAGCATAAACTCTACTCAGAGCACAACAACCTTTCAGTGTTAAAGAGTTCATTCCAAGTAAGAGTTGATGAATATTTACAGTGATGGAATTTAAAAATCCTTTAGAATGAGATAATGTACTGGAATTTATCTTTTGTATAACTAATACAATACACCTTTCTACTGGAGGTAGAAATATGGCGGGATCACGTGTTTCATTGAAAAAACGAATTGGATTTTTATTCACAAGGGAAAGGAATTTCAAGACATAATATATTATCTCACTACTTTTAGTAATGAGTTTTTCATCAATGAGTATATCAAACAGGATCTGCGAGTAATAATTTAAATTATCTTTAGTCAAAACCCTTCTCTCGAGATCAGAAAATACACCAGAAAGTAGCGGTGAAATACTCGCCAACTTATTTAGACGATGATAGTCAATGTATCTCTTCTTTACTGCCATGTATTTGTTAGTATTTGTTTTAACACTCAAATTTCCAAGTGTTGGATCTTTACTAAGTTTTACTGTTTCGGTTGTTTTAGTTTCAAAAGCATTGGTTGAGGTTGGTATCATTTTAACAGTTTCATTTTCACAAAGAGAGATGTTGATATCAGGTCTTACTTGTTTTGTGTTTTTTTCTATGCAATCTTCTAAAATTATTTTTAAAGGTTTGCATTTCATCAAGAGACATTGGCTTTCACCAGAAGCAACACAGTCATTCTTTTTTTCAACATCATGCGACACTACACCATCTGCTAAATTTTTTGCATTTTGTTTCAAACAGTCTACTATAACAATCTTTGGCCATTTACATTTGAGCTTCGGAAGAGAATGATACTGCTGAGGTAAACTGCTCAAGGCATCTGTAAAACAATAACTACTACTTTAATACTAAATAAACTAACATGTATACATGAACAGTGTACAGAGAAAGAAAAATAATTACAGTTAAGGCTTATTTCTAGGTAGGTGTCCACCTCTGGAGGAAAAGTTAAAAGTAAGAAAAAGAACTCCCAGAGTAAAGTTTGATCTAATGATCGATTCGTAACTTACTAGAAGTTACTGTTACTATGGTACAATCTTCATGCTCATGAGATAAACTACACATATATGCTAAGTGTGAATGATAATTTCACCTATGTGATTACTGGGTGTGGCAGAATAGTCCCAATGTAGCTCATGCATGTCTTAAAAGGAGGGGCGTGGGACCAGCTACCCCAACCTGTAAAAGACCCCCAATTTAAAAAACTCAACAATGTGCATATACCGGCTTCATTTTATCCAAATGACCCCAAATAATCTGCAGTAATAGGCTTAGATGGCTGGGCCATCTATAGAGAAGCCCTGAAAATAGCAAACAAGAATTGTCACCTTTGAGAGCCCCTCGAGGGGTTACGTCCCAGAGGTCCCCTACCAGATGGTTCAATCTCATTGAAAATGACCGGAAACCCTAAAGATTGGAAATTGGAAGGGGGTTGCCATGGATGGGAAGAACTGGCGTTTGTCAGCTGTTGAGGCAGACAAGCTGTGGTTGGTGCAAGCCGGATGCGGAATTCTTATCAACCAGCCATAGCTGGGATCGAACCCGCTTCACCTCATTGGAAGGCGAACGATCTATCAACCCGAGCCATCGCGGCTCTAGTAGAACTATATTCTAACCGTCATTGAACAGCGGACTCAATTTTGAGTTTACGACTACAAACCATATTAACGAACTCATAACTATGTGATTAATCTATAATCAAAAGCTATAAACGAAGGTTAGCACTGCAATTCCCTTCTTTAAATCCTCCACACAAAACTTTATCCTTCTCCTTACTCCATTTAGGTTTTTTAAAAAAAAAAAAAAAAAGATTCACCTTTTTATGAAATTCAACTTTTAAAAAAAATAGTAAAAATTTTTTTAAAAAAATTATGAGTGACAATTTTGAAGGAATTTTATAAGTCATTGAACTGCCGACCCAATTTTTGGGTTTACGACTACTTATGTTCAACTCCGTACCCTTGTAACTTTGAACCAATCCAGAAGACAAGGAAATTCCTGGATCAGTACCCCCAGAGGCATGATTTGTTATGGGAACATGGACTTTGAGACTCGACAGATTTAATGTGCATCAGTCACCATTTACTACACTGGAAAAGTTTCCATAAACTAATTAGCAGGGAATAGACATCTTGTAAAATTGCATGCTTCTTAAACAGATGTGCAGAAATTAGAGCCAATCTATGGTTTCTGTATATAGAATGTGAGGACATATGTCTGAACCCCAGATAATTCTCCACTCATAACATTTGCTCCATCTAATACCACAAAAAAAACAAAAAACAAAAAACATTTGCCATATTTATTCCTTTTACCATCATAAATTTCTCTATTGCACTGGTTATTGATTCAGCATAAGTTGAAGCCAGGTTTATCACCCCAAGATATTCTTCTTTGACCATCGGGACTCCTTTTAATTTATAGTAGGCTATTAAACCAAGTTGCCCCCATTGTGATTCATCTGCTAATGTAAAGGAGTCTACTACTTTTAAATTCGTACTAGTAATTTGCTCAAGATAGAGAGAAATTGCACCAACAATATTATCAACAGAAACATTCGACAAATATGTTGCATTCTTGCCACATGCACTTAAATAGGATGGAATGAATGTCTGAATCACCCAGATCTTATCCAATAAACTTCACCAAAGAAACAAAATTTTCTGTTACGGCCCATTGTTTCTATACCATAAAATAAACTATTTTTATGTACTCAGTGACAAGTTTTCTGTTAGCCTCTTTGTTTCTTTCAGAAATTATTTCTGCTCCTTCAATAAATGATTCATGTAACGATTTTCTTGGAGTATTTTTTCCAGTTGCTATTGCTGAAAAATGTTTGGAACTGTCTGGATGTTTATTAATAACTCTACTTGGATGATCGCCAAATTTTACAGCTAGGTAAATCCAAGTTTCATTTTGATAAATAACAGAACATATTTTACACAAAAATCCTTTAGCTGAGATACTGTAATAGAGCCAGTTATAAAGTTTTTCATAACGCACAATATTCAGAGGTAACTTTTCTCGTGCAATTTTCGGCACCAATCTTTTTGGCTCACTAGTCGACGGCAAGTACTCTTCGGTATTTGGGGGCTATAGTTGACCTAGTTCAATATTCGGCGGGGATTGCTCTCACCCTATAATTGGTTGTGGTTGATCTAGTTCAATATTCGGCGGGGATTGCTCTCGTTCAAAAATCGGCTGTGGTTGATCTAGTTTGGTATTTGGCGGCGATTGCTCTCATTCTATAATCGGTGGTGGTTGATCTAGTTCTGTATTCAGCGGCGATTGCTCTCGCTCAATAATCGGTGGTGGTTGCTCTAGCTCAATACTCGACGGTCCGTTTGCTTTAAAAAAAGATTTAATAGCAAGACACCTTGTAGCATCGGTCGGTTTCACTTTCTTTATGTAATAGTCAGTATTTCTAATGCCGCAATTCTGATGTGTATACTTCATGATTTGAAATGGAAACACGTGAGAAAACCAAACAATGCTCTAACTAGCAAGAAAACATGTTTGTGAAATAAATAAAACTTGATGCGACCAGCAACAAACTTTTATGAGACGAAATAAATGTTATCTGCAGAGAAGCTGAACTTTTCTCTCTTCCTGCCACATGCAAAGCCAGAGCACCGACCAATGACGTCATCAGCCTCCGAGCAGTCTGGAAGAGAACAGTGGAGGAGGAGATGGTGGGATGAGAAAAAAGGACAGCTGGTTAAAAGAATCAGAAAGAAGCATCGACCGAAGACAAAACTTAAGTTCATTTACAACCGTCTTTCTCCCCCCCCCAGGAAAGGTTTATTTGATTAACAAAACAATAATGAAGATAAATTTGTGAAGGATTCAATTAAAAGATAAATTATTTTGAGAAGAGTCTGTTTTTAAGTTAAAATATTTTATGACTGGTTCGTTTTTATGAAAAGATATTTTGTGAAGGGTCCATTAACAGGCCCAAATTTCTTCCAAACAGACCCCTGAAGAGTGCAACAGTTTTTATCAACTAATTTTATATTAAAAAAATTTTTTCACATAAAAAATTAACTTGACATTATTAATTAACACTAAAAAAATTAAATGGTACCTACGTTTGTTTAAATGTGAAGTGATTTTTTCATTCAGGAAACAAGTTTCTGAAATCTCAGGTATTGTTGAAGACTGTGCCTCAATATCCATAGCAACCTCTTCATCTGTTGAGTCAATAAATGCTTCCATGAGTCCAGTATCGAATAAACTTTTAGAATTTGAGCTTACGTGTGATCCAGTCTCCAAATCATTAATTTCTACAGCAGCGTTATTAGTTGAACCTGATGAGCAAAAAGGGAGTTTTGTTTTTTCCTTCAACATTTCATTAAAATTGGATTTGCTTTCAGAATTTGATTTTGATCTACATGGATGCTCAAATTCTCTAAGTGAAGGTATAGATGATATATTACTCTGTGTGTCAAGAATAGGATTCGCTCCAGGCTTCAGAATATTATTTTTCACTCTAACATTAGGATTAGCTGAATATAAACCAGTATTTTTATCAGCATTACTTTCCTCGGAAAATAGTTTGTTGAACCTAGAGTTCATTTCTGACGAAGATTTAAATTTAATATTTGTTTCAGTTATGGTGGAAATATCGAGTTCATCATTTGTTTCAAAAGAGCTAGCTGTGTCAACCAATTTACTTTTCTGCAAAGAGGATCGAAACTTTTTAAGAATGTCCGATTTCTTTAATGGGGAATTCAAGGATACATTATGGATGTTCATCTGAGATATCGCAGAGTCATTTATTTGAAATGTAGCAGAGGTACGGACAGATGCTTGGTACTGATTCATTTTTTTAATAAGTTCTGCAGAACATGTAGAAGAATCAGTTTTTAATCTATTAAAGTTATAACCAAAAGTTTCACGGCTAAGTAAATTCTTTACTTCATCTTTGGCTTTGGGTGGTTTAGACTTAGTTCGACTACTTCTTCTCACAGGGACGAATGGCTTGGACAAAATTTCAGAAATATTTTGATGATTTAAAGAGTCTGATTTATGTAAACTGTTTGAGTCCTTATCCGGTTTAGCAAAATATGGTGTTTTTAATTGAACTGACTTTATCATATTTACTTTGCTTTCTTCAGTTTTATCAATATTAGTTGTTAATTTGAATTTAGAATTTATTCTTAAATTATTATTTTTTTGACTTAGTTGATGCAGATCTTTTTGCTCAGGCTCAAGTAAATTGTCTTTCTTTTCAATCAATTTTTCTGCATTTGAGAAAATATTTTTATCATTAGAGTCATCTGAAAGTAAGCATAACCTGTTATTGTTTTTTAAACCTGACGATTGTGAAGAGACAGGGTTTTTTGTGAAAAAGCATTTATGATTTCTTTTTTCATTAATTTGAGGGCTTCTTTTAAAAAGTGATGAGCTCAACCCATTTTCATGCAAATTGGGGTTACAATCATTCGATTTCCTCATTGAAAAGTTTGGAAGTTCTGAAATTTCCTCTGATGTCAGCAATTCTTTTGGAAGAAAAGTTTTACCAGATGAGCAGAACGATGCTTTATATTCTTTCTTCATTTCTTTAACTAATTCAGAAAAATTAGTTGATAATGTTTTTATACTGTTACAGTTAGATTCATAGTTCCCTGGCAGTTTCAAAATTTTTTGGGTAATATTCTTGAAATAGAAGACATCATTTCTATTACTATTAACATTATAACGGGATGACTTTAAACCTAATCTTTTTTTCTCATATTCGTTTCCACCAGGAGGTTTGTAAAATGTATTAGCAGAACTTCTCACGGGTGGTTCATCCTTTTTAGTATAATTTGAAATGTATTGATTAGTATCGTTAATCATTTCTTTAAATAATTTGCCTCTTTCTTCATTTCTATCAGAAATACCCGACTTTTCCCTGAAAGAAGATTCTTGCGACGAAGAGGATCCCTTTACTTCGACAATGTTGAATAACTTTTTAAATTTTGACTTTTTGTGGGGGGAAAACTCTCCCTTCCTTTTCAAAGAAATAGATTTTGTTGACCGTATCAGCTTTTTTGAATTGCACATATTACTGGGATTGCTATCTGAGTGATTAGATATGCAGTCAGTCTTCTGATATTTTTCATTTAACACAATAGGTTGGAAGGCTGTGCTTTCTTCATCATCTTTGGAGTCATTCTCTTTGAATTTATCATCTTGAGGAACTTCAGGAAGTATACCTAAATAATTCATAGATTTATAAACATAGCAAATAACTTAAATCACAAAAAAATTTTTTTAATATCATAAATTTTTATGCAGTAATTATGAAACTAGCAAAATTTGCTTTTTCAGCATAATTTACTTAAAAAAAAAAAAAATCATTTACCTGTTGCAACCTTGTTTCAGATGAGTTGCAATATGCTTAGAGAGGAAATTGTGATATTGTTGTTTGCCTAACAGTGTTATAGCTATCAGTTTTTAAAACCTTATTTGTTTTCACAAAAAATACATGGTCATATAACATTAAAATACATACTGAGAATACAAAAATAAATTGTAAGAGCAATAAAATTGAAATTACTTTCGATAAAGATACCTTGTCCAGGCACTGCATGAAAAAATTTACTATTATTATTTTTTTTAAAATTTTAACACACAGACTGTTTTTCATATACATTTAAACATAAATAAATTGGGGTTTGAGAGGACGTTTTAACATCTTATAGTAAAATTGAATTCAGAGGTAATTATTTTTCTCAATATATCAAACAGATTAATTTCTATGCATATATTTTTTACATCTTAATTGAGACACAACTAGCTTGGATGAATAATTTTCTGTGGAACAGTACAATGTAATATTTAAAGCAGGCATTTAAAATTTTTTATATGAAACAATTTTAACCAGGGTTGGCAAGATTTTGCCACAGGTGGAAAAAACCATGGTAAATACCGGTAAAAACCGTCCTGGCAAAAACAGGTTTTTGCCAAGCAAATTGGCAAAAAGTGGCAAAAACCTATATTTTCCAAGATGAGAGGACAAAAACACATTTTTGATACAAAATTATTCCTAAAATTGAAATATATACTATAAATATAAATAATTACAAAAAAATTAACAAAATTATTATTCCATAATTAAATGATAATGTAATAATATATCATTTTAGTAGTTTAAAACATTATTGATTGGAAAATTTGTGATTATTCTTTTTTTTCCAGTGAAATGAACTTATTTTAAATTAATATAACTATAATTTAAAACATAAAATATCTATCAATATGTGTAGTTAATTATTGTACAAATAATAATTTTTTATAATAAATAATATTATGCAAAAAATAATATTTATTTATTTGTAAAAAAACATTTATTTTAGGATTCTAAAATGAAAAGAGATCACAAACTTTCAATCTTTTAAAAATTATTACCATTATATTAATTATTAATATGTTAAAAATAATTTTTTCATGTAATGTATCAAAATTATTATTCCTTATGATTGATTTAAATTTGTTTCAAGTATTTTGTAATAATATTTAATCAGCAATTTAGATAATTTGGTTTTTGCCGGTTTTTACCAGTTTTTGCCGGTTTTTACCAGGTTTTTGCCACTGTCCTGGCAAAAACCCCTTTTTGCCGGCAAAAACTCCAACCCTGCTCATAATAAAGACTACATTACCTACTTTATTGTTTCTAACAGGGTTGGCAAGATTTTGCCGCAGGTGGAAAAAACCATGGTAAATACCGGTAAAAACCGTCCTGGCAAAAACAGGTTTTTGCCAAGCAAAGTGGCAAAAAGTGGCAAAAACCTATATTTTCCAAGATGAGAGGACAAAAACACATTTTTGATACAAAATTATTCCTAAAATTGAAATATATACTATGAATATAAATAATTACAAAAAAATTAACAAAACTATTATTCCATAATTAAATGATAATGTATCATTTTAGTAGTTTAAAACATTATTGATTAGAAAATTTGTGATTATTCTCTTTTTTCCAGTGAAATGAACTTATTTTTAAATTAATACAAATATAATTTAAAGCATAAAATATCTATCAACATGTGTAGTTAATTATTGTACAAATAATAATTTTTTATAACAAATAATAGTATTATACAAATAATAATATTTATTTGTAAAAAAACATTTATTTTAGGATTCTAAAATGAAAAGAGATCAAAAACTTTCAATCTTTTAAAAATTATTACCCTTAGGTATATTAATTATTAATATGTTAAAAATAATTTTTTCCTGTAATGTATCAAAATTATTATTCCTTATGACTGATTTAAATTTGTTTCAAGTATTTTGTAATAATATTTAATCAGCAATTTAGATAATTTGGTTTTTGCCGGTTTTTACCAGTTTTTGCCGGTTTTTACCAGGTTTTTGCCACTGTCCTGGCAAAAACCCCTTTTTGCCGGCAAAAACTCCAACCCTGATTTTAACCAATAATCTCATCGAGTGATTTTGCAGTTATATTGTCTGATTTACTTTTGACAAATAATTCAAAATGTTGTTCATATTTGTTGTACCTTTAATAGTTGATCTTATGTGATGAACAGACATTTAGAATAAATACTTTTGTAACTATATCTCAAATCAAAACAATGTGTACAAAGTTTTTCAATCAGTGAGGTTTTACTGTAACTGTATAAAAGTGATTTTTTAAACAATCGGTTTTCAGGAATCACGAGGACAGATCGGAAAGAGTGCTATGCCGACCTGAATGTCTTACCTCGGACTCACTATCACCGCCGAAACAGTTTGAGCAGCTCATGCTACTAGATCACCATTTCAGCAAACATGATTGAGTTCTCATAAACCAGAAGCTATACCATACTGGATCATCTATTATATAATATAAGACCTACAGGAGAAATAAATTAATATGAAAAGATTTGTCTATTACAGGAAAAAAAACTACAATACAAAACTTGATCTTAACTGTGTAACTTACATTTCTCTTCAAAAACAAGCACCTGAAATAGAAAATATAAAAAGTTTTAATTTATGACAAATGAGTTTTACAAATCAAAGAAAGTATTTTTAAAATAAGATAAAACTAGTAATGTATAGACCTATATTGATATTTTTTTAAAAATCATAATGGAGACAATTTTCAAAATTAATTTTCAACTACAAAAAGAAACCTTTAGTTCAAATGAAAGAAATTTATGTTCCACATATATGCCTTATTTTAAGAAAAAAAAATTATTTATATTAATCACCCCAAAATAGCATTAGTGATTTTTTCTTCACTTGCAAAATAAATTATGAGCTACAAAATTAGAATTTACTAGACACATTGAAAACAGTCAAATCATTTTTTTTCCAGTCATACTATTTTTTAGCGTTTACTTGATTGATAGTAAATAAAATAAATAATAGGCAAGTAAAGTACAGAGAGAAAAACTAATCTTATTTTGATTTAATCAAACAAGAAGTATCTATAATTGAAATGACTTTTCATTATATACATCACATTAGTCTATAGTTATGAGTACATTAATGATCAGAATCAAAACAAGCTTTATATAAAAACTAACTCTTTATGTGCATACACAAAAAGACTGATACAGTCAATTCGCTATAACTCGAAGTTCGATAACTCGAATCTTACTATAACTCGATTTTTTTATGAGGGCCCGACCATTTTATCTTCAATTTCGTGTTAATTATTCTCGATTACTCGAATTTTACTCCCGTTAACTCGATTTTTTTTGGATCTTTTAAAGCAAGAAAAAAAACCTAGGAGTTGATATCTTGCCCCTTCCTTTGCAACAAACACACACAACGTCTTTCGCACTCTTCATGGAGAAGCTAAAGCTGTCCCTCTTGAAGTATGTGAACAGTGGTTAAATGAAACGTTACCAAATTTACTTCAAGCATACAGTTAAAATGATGCTTTCAATATTGATGAAATGGGTTTATTTTTTAAATGTCTTTCAAATAAGACTATGATGTTTAAGGATAAAAACTGCTTAGGGGGTAAAATGAGCAAGAAACATTTGACTGTCCTAGTTGAAGGAAATGCGTCTCGGACAGAGAAATTGCCCTTACTTGTTATCGGAAAATACCGAAATCCCCGATGTTTCAAGAATGTAAAAACGTATCCTTTGGATTACAAGTCTAACAAAAAGTTTTGGATGACATCAGTTTTATTTGAAGACTATGTAAGAAAATTGGATCGGAAATTCTTCGCTAAAAAAAGAAAAGTGATACTCTTTATGTATAAATGCACAGCGCATAGTGATCTACCTAATTTGAAAGCAGTAAACTTGCGGTTTCTCCCGCCAAACACAACAGCAAAGTTGCAGCCGATAGACCAGGGTATCATAAAGTGCTTAAACAGTCTTATCGTAAATGCCCTGTCAGAAAAATGATCTTAAATATTGTAAGCATTTGGAAAATTTGTAATTGATAAGCATTTATTAAATAATCCGACAATATTTTGAAAGTCCAAACCGAAACTAACGGTAAGTCGAACTTCCGATATGTCGAAGTTTTTCGTCAGTCCCATCAGATTCGAATTATCGCGAATTCACTGTATTTCTCTAAACAAATATGAAATAGGCAACATCTTTTTATCTGAACGATATAGGTTGAGGCCACGCAAGTTGAAATGATGCATTAAATGCTCTTAATTTCCCTTCCCCATTGAAAATTCCTTTCTACTTTCATTAGACATGTAAGGTTGTGCTATTCTGGAGGAAGTTTCTTCAATCGGTTCTTTAACACGTTTCATGGCATCACATATTCAATAGATATTTGATTGGTGTATTTTTGATTCATTGTAATTCTTTTGAATGCTGTCATAAATTATTTAAATATAATTACATATTACGGTTTTTATTAATGTCACTTCATTATGATAAATATAAATAGTATCTGGGTAGAATATGTAGTAAAAAAACTATCAATATAATTTAAATATTGTTAAAAATTGATTTTATCTTCTTTAAATTCTCATTTATGAAAACTCAGTTTATTAAAAAAGAGTTTTGAAACAAAATCATGTAAAAAACATTAATTCATTCAGCTTCAATTTTCATAGAACATAAATTGTTGGATAACACAGGGTTCTGTCGATGTTTTTTTAAAAGGTATCTACTATGTGAAACTTTATAAATAATTTGTGAAAATTAAAAAATCAACACAACATGTACACAATATCATTTTAATTAGTATTTTACCAAGTACTAAGCACACTTAGCATATTGAGATAACAGTATACTGAGATAAAATAACAGGTTTTTAATATTAATATACTCAGACAAGTTTTGACGTTGTCCTCGGTAAATACTGAGTAGTTGCAAAAATTAAATATTAATAAGTATAAATAAAGACGAAGATTTTTAGTAATAAAACAAAAGACAAATATATATTCAAACAAATTTATAGCATGCAATAATTTACTACTGCTAACTCAAAAAGTATTTTGTGAAACTACTGTTTTTCGTAAAGTTGAATTTGTGAAAGTACTGTTTGATTGAACGGTGAATATGTGAAGGTACCGCTAAACGGTAGTAAATTTGCCCAGGACAGACCCCTGTAACATAATATTAAAAAAATAACAGTAGTATAATTTAAATCAGGGTGGCCACTCAAAACAGATTTCAAATTTCCCTGATTTTTCCAGGTTTTCCAGGTAAAAATCTTAAAATTTCCAGGTTTGTGTTTTTTTCCTTTTTTCTTATAAAGTGTAGGATGTGTACAAGAAAAGTGCCTGTATTATAAAATATCTTATTCAAAATGTCATTTTTTAAACATATCTTGAAAAAAAATTAATTTTCTTGCAAGATATTTTTTTATTATTTTTTAATGTTCTGGTACAACATTAATTTTTAAAAAATTAAGACGTGGAGAAAATAATATGTTCAGCTTGCAGAATATATTGTTTTTATTGAATTTAATGTGTTACTTTAAGTAGCATTTGCTCAAAGTGTACCTACAAAATGACAAAATCAGAATAACAAATAAAACCATGGATAAGTATTGTTTAATATATTTTCATTAAGGAAAAGAAAACCGTTTCAGGTGATTATATATCAATAATTTTTAATAATTACAGTTGCTCCCAAAAGTGTTCACTCACTTATAACTTATATTGAAATAGGAAGTAAAAATTCAATAATTAAAATGAATATTTCACAATGGGTATTTGATGATAAGATGTATAATCTATTCTCAGCAAAACTGCACGCAATATTTTAAAAACAAAGCAAAAGTTAATTATTTAATCAAATAGTAACAAAAATGTTACCCCACGAAAGTCATCGTACATTTAAATGTTTTGGATAAGAGAATTAAAATTATCGTCAATTGCTTTTTTTATTTAATTATTTTTCATTTAATTTTTTATTTCTTTATTAGCAATTTAGAATCAAACCTATAATAACAAAATTATATTTTAATTTTTGCTTGCTAACTCCGTAATATTTTATTTTATCATTTAAAAATGACTTGTGGTCGTAATAAAATAGACCAAATTTGGTTATTTGTCTTCATAAGAGGTAAATCAGTAATGAATATGTTAAATTAGTTTACTGTATTCAATTGAACTGTGCAATATGTGATAAAATGCTTAAAAGAAGGACTTCATATCAGGGATTAAAATTATAAATTTTGTGGAAAAATTCATAAATTTGCAATTGAGTGTTGTAAAAGTTTCTATAAAAATTTTAAAAAAATATTCTGCACGAATTTCACCTGACAAAAGAAAAAACTAGTAACACATATTTTCAACCTTTAAAAGCTATTGCAGATGCTAAAGGAAACTCCACTAAATGTTAATTTAACAAAAAATTAGATTTACTAATAGACTATGCTTTTCATTAAAAGTGTATGATGACTTTTGTGGGATAAAGTTTTTGTCATTTTTTGATGATTGATTCCTTAAAAATAAACTTTTCCTTTGTTTTTAAAATATTTCATATTGTCATTAAAAATATATCAGTTTTGTTAAGATTAGAACACATTTTTTGTCATTAAATATACATTCTGAAACATTCATTTTAATTAATGGACAGTCTTATTTCATTGAAAGTCATAAGTGTATCAACACTTTTGTGAATCACTGTAATTACATTCCAATATAAAGCTGTACTGTGCACTGCATTATACTGTATTTCATCTTACCAGTGCTTCTTATAAAATTCACTGATCATATTTTCCTTAAACCAATATCTCAAGTCAAATTTTTAAATAATGGTATTTTGAAATAGCATTTTTATTTTAAGAGATTCAGTACCTATCAAAAAATAAATGTCAGAAATGTAAAATTGTCTAATTTTTAGTTCTCTACTCTATAGAAGAAAAAAAATAGATAAAATTCCTTAAAAGTTATACTTTTTTGATTTTTTTCCTTATTTGAAATTTAAACATTTAAAGAATTTCAATCTAAACACAGTTTTTTAGTTTAGCACAGTTAATTGTTTTTGTTTGAACAACTGGAATCTTGTACAGTGCAGAACTAAAACTCTAAGTTTCGTTTACATTCTCCTGGCTAAACACATATGAATAAAAAAAATTTTATTTTATGTATATACATCATTTAATATGTTTCCTATATATTCCTTAGTCATTGTCAGCTTTTTTAGATAAAAAGAGGAATAGTTTTGAAATATCATCTCTGGAATGCAAGCAACATTTACGAACTTTCCATACTGTGATAACTATACAATTCGAATTTTGAATAAAAAAAACTAATATTTACTAACAAAACCTTAAAATTTGATATTAATATATAGTTAGTTCTAAAAAAAACTTTTTTCAAAATAAAAATATACTATAAAAGGTTAAAATGAAATAGAAAAAATTAGCATTGTAACAAGAATTGTAACAATTTGTCGACACATTGCTGTTAGTGATGGGGGGAAATGCGTGATTGGTAGGTTTGCTGAGAAAAAATAATTTACAGACTTCTTTCAGTTCAAAAGCTTTCAGAAAAAGAGTGCAATATAAAATCTATTATTATAAAATTATAATTTTTAGAGAATTTAATAAAGTTAAAAATACAAAAACATTTTGACTCAATTTGTCAAAATAGAAAAAAATTACCACTCTCAATTGCGAACAAACTTGTATCATTGTGTGAACACGGACAGAATTTAAAAACCGAATTCTAACCCCCTCTTCCACCATAACCTTTGCCTTTCCTAAATTGCAGTCTGCATAGAGATCAAAGACATTTGCTTAGCAATCATATGAGAATTTTATGTTGTATTCTAGTTTAACAGGGTTATAATGGAGCAAATTTTGATGAAAGCAAAGTAAGTTGATGATATTTTAACTGTTTGGAGATACATTTCCGTCTAAAAAATGTGGGTATAATGGACGAAACAATTTAAATTAAGAAAATTACCAAATAATTTAAATTAGTGAAATTGAAAAAATATATAAGAAAAAATTTCAAGTTTTTCTTTAAAATTCCCAGGTTTTCCAGGTTTTTATCCATATTTCCCTGATTTTTCCCAGTATAAAAAAAATTCCCTGATAATTCCAGGTTTTCAAGGTTTTCCAGGTGGGTGGCCACCCTGTAAATACATTTTTTCACTTTGACTCAAACCAATGTTATTTTTTGTAGTTAACAGAGAAAATATATGAATAGAATGTTGATTTATAATTTTAAAAGCATATTTTAAAAAAGCTATCTTTTCAGTACTTAAATTAAGCATTCATCCAATTAAGAAAATTGAATACATTTAAAAAAGTACTAAAAAAATTTATAAGAAATCAAAAAGATTCTTATGTAACAGTTAGTACAAATTGTAAGGCGGTAGAAAAGTATTACAATGAAATTACTGTTTAGTTGATAAAATTGACATTAAGAATGAAGTTACAAACAATTTAACATTGAAAATCGAAACCACCTCATATTAAATATTTATTGAATAAAAATGGTAATACTTATCCAATTACGAATGAACCTAGGGAGATTTTATTCCTCACTCACGGTGGCAAATAAAAATAAGTTATTGATATGGAATTAGAAAAAAAGAAAAAAAAAGAAACCCAACATAAGAAAAGTATTAAAGTAAAGAAAAGTAACAGTAGAAACATAAGAAAAGTATTAAAAAACTTAAATATTCCTAAAATTTTATTCCTTAATAAACTAATTTTGGTTTTATAAAAAACTGTATTGAGGAATTTTTTGTTATGATCTTTTGCAGTTTTCTTTTCTTATGAATATTTTGTTGGAGAGCCTGGTTTAGAAATTTCAAATGTATCATAGTGAGAAAATGAGTGATGTTCTACGGATTAAATGAATCTTTTACACCCCTCCTAATGCTTTGATAGTGATTTCTGTTTTGGAAAACAATGATAACTAATTCCTTTTCCTTCCAGAACCAGGTTTTTCAAGTTGCACTGACGCATACATTGAATGGCCTATATATTTATTTTACATTTAATTTCCTCATAAACAAAACCTTTATTTCAAATTTTAACAAAAATCAACAAAAGCTACAAATATGAATGCTATTTTAACACAAATCGAAATGGTTCTTATCCCTTGGAATTCGAGAACATTTGTGTCATTATCATAACGAAACTAAAGCTTACCAAAAAAGAGTGCGGAAAAATAGATTCAAACACAATGTTATTATAATATTTATTACCCAAACAGATTTTAGAAATAAGAAGAAAAAATTCTAAAGCAATTTTGAATTAATACAAGGAAGATTTAATTTAGTAACATATTAAATCTAAACCAAAAATAAGTTTTAACTTTAGTAAATTTTATCGGGGAAAAAAATTGTCTTAAAATGATTTAAAAACATAACAGTATTGAATTATTATGTTATACAAAAGCACAATCTGCTACAAAATTTAGTACAAATTATTTTAACTAATCTTGGTAATTTCTATTTTACAATTGGTCTACTTTTTCTTCAGGATTTTCAGTTTCTTCCACTATCTTGAGAAATATAAATTTTTCTCTGGACGGAACCCAACCTCACATGCAATGTTTCGGGTTAAGTTCTGAAAAAGTATACAGTCAAACCCCGCTATAGTGAACACGGTTTATAGTGAAATCCCGGATATAGTGAACGAATTGTTCGGTCCCGTGCCTTGCTATACACGTGCAATGCTATTTTTTGTGGATATAGTGAACCAAAAAAGTGAGGAAGTTGGATATAATGAACTTTTTTCTGTTTCAACTGATTTTTTTTCTTAATTTTTTTTGTATTAATTTTGAAATTTCTACTTCAAAATAAATACATATACCGATTTTTAAAACGATTTATAGAGGGGAATGTAGCGATAAGCATTTTTTCTTGTTTTCTTCTTTTATCTCACTTTCCCATCCCTAAGCAAACCAAGCAGATGTTTCCAACTCAGGCAGATGATGCACCTGTAAAGTGTCAGTGGGATCAATATGCATTTTCTGTTAGAGGGAATGAGTAATTATTCCTTATTGGTCAAAGGGTGGGACACTAATATTTGTTGAGAAGGCTCTCATTTCAACTCCTTTTTGCTCTCAGTTCAGTTTAAAAAAACCTGCAAACAAGTGTCTCAAATTTAACTATGGGGGGCAGTAAACGTAAAACTTTCACCATTGATGATAAAATGATGGGCATAATCAGAAAAAATTGAAAATGGATGCAATCAAGTTGATATTTGCAGGGAATATAATTTATCCAAATACATATGTAACATATGGAAAAATAGGCAATTAATAATTTCTGCTCATGAAAAAAATTTAGATGGCTGAAAAAAGCAGATCACAAGGATGTTGAAGAAGCATTACTGAAGTGGTTCACCAATCGAAGTATCTGGACAAATGTCGATGAATTTGCTATGAGACTACTTTTATATGCTCGAATGGCAGGTTAGACAGGTTTAAAAAGCGGAATAATAGCAATTCAGGGAAAATTATCTGATAGTCAAGAAGTGTTTCCATATCTGATGTTAAGGATTGCTCATCAGCTAAAAATGACAAATTTTTTGTTGCACGCAAGACGAAGAGTAATGAAAAATAACGCATTTTTTGCTGTTACATAATATTTTTCAGTCACTTATTTGAATAATGTGCAATAAAAGGGAGGAGTTTGGGAGCCATTAGTTAAATTGCTTGAGTAACGGATATAGTGAACTCCCGGTTATAGTGAACAAAAATTTCGGTCCTTTGAAGGTTCACTATAGCGGGGTTTGACTGTATATCTAATTTTTACATTGAAAATATGAAGGAAAACTTTGCTTTATCTTTAACATTAGAACTTGGAATCTATTACTTAATTCAAAAATTTCTATTATAAACTTGAATTGCTAGTTATATGAATATCATTGATAGCTCGAAAAGTGTATAGAAAAAAAGACATCAGAAAGAGAAAACCTTACTGTTTAATAATCTTGAATTTGACTCCTGTATTTAACACAGCTAGGTAAAAGTGATCAGAAATCTAGTAACCAAGGAGTTTATTACAATCAAACAATGGGCATGTTCTAGGGGGTGTAAACCTAATGATTGGAACCAACTGGGGACTAAAAGCTTCTATTTGGTATTCTACAACAAACTTGAATGTCTTTTGAAAAAAAAAAAAAAAGAACAGAAAATGCCTCAGCAGAAACGGCATTTAGTCTCAGGTAAAATAGTTGCTTTGCTTCACTTTGTTACAGTAAAAATAAAGAGCTTTTTCACTGGAGATTTCGAATTATGGATATATTTGGCCAAATCATGATGCGAGATTTTAAAATCGTGTGAATTACGAATCACTATGTTTGATATAAAAAGTGAGAATATGAATTTAAAAAAATCACAATGTGAGACCCTTTAAATTGTGCAAATATGAACCTTGATGTGTGATTTTTAAATTGTGTTAACATAAAATACATTGTTATAGCATTCATATTCTTCATATTCTACAACAAATTTGAATGTCTTTTGAAAAAAAAAAAAAAAAAAACAGAAAATGCCTCAGCAGAAACGGCATTTAGTCTCAGGTAAAATAGTTGATATAGTAATAGTAATATATCAAGTTTTAAATTAGACTGCACATTGAACAATCATCCAGTTAAAATGAAATACATATAATTAAATTGATAAAAATAATTAAATAACTAAATAAAGGTTTTCCTTACCAATCGTTTCTTTCCATTCGGACTTTTTTCCTCTTCAAGTTCAAAATTGGATATAGGTATAGTGTGATTCTTTTCACCCTCGCCTACACACACACACATAAAAAAAGAAACATTTAAGTTGTTTTAAGCCAGATCAATTTTTAAAAAAAATCAATATAAAAAAATCAATCAACAAAAAAATCAATTTCAAATAGCATCAAAAATAATAAAAAAAAACAGTACATAATTTATACTATTAATTGGAAATCAATAGATATGAGATAGTGTATGATTGTTATGGAATAAAAAAACTGAACTGATTACACCTTTAAGAGAAAAAAAATCAGACTAATATCAGTAATTATAAAAAGGATTTTGAGCAAATCTAATGAACTGATTACACCTTTAAGAGAAAAAAAATTAGACTAATATCAGTAATTATAAAAAGGATTATGAGCAAATCTAATAAATATCTCCAGGATACCAAAAATTTAAAAAATGAAGTCTTAAAAAAAAGAGAGATAAACAGAAATAAAATATTTTAAGAGCTTCAAAAACTAGCAAATATTTAAAATAGAGAATGAAAAATGATCACTAATTTAGGTTACGCATTTCAATTAAGTGAGCTGCAAAATGCAAACCAATTTTTTTAATTATAGTGATTCTATAACATACCTGCCAACATTAATGAAATAAAATAACAGAAATACTAATAGCGAAATTTTTTAGGCTACAAGTAAAGTTTTGATACATCATACATAATAGAAATACATCATACATAAAAGGTAAGTCAAAAAGAGAAATTCAAAATTGGAAATAATATGAGCACTTACATTTACCACAAGGTAAAAAATATGTATATAAATCTCAATCTAAAGAAGATTTATTTGAACCATTATCTATAGTTATTTAAACTATTAACACTCAACAAACTGCAGTGCACTATCTGTTGAGGAATAAGAGAAGTATTTTTGCCATCAGCAATATGACCAAATTCCCCCCCCCCAACAAATATGGAGAAATTTGAGTATATACAGGTTAACAGCAGATAGTCGTAAAATACAAAAATACAGGAATCTTCGTTTAAAAAACAGAAGACGTGGCCTGGCATGGCAGGTATGCTATAATTATACAAATATTTTAGGATTATAATATTTCAAACCCTGAGAAAGAGCATCATGCTCTAAATGAAACACAATAATATTCACGGGTAAGTGTGGCACAAAGTGTAAAGCTCTGAAAATTTATCTAGCAAAATATCAATATACACGCTTCAAAATTAACATAATTTTTTTTAAAAATATTTATAATTAAATTGCCTATGAATGAAGAATATCACACCTTTACAGTACCTTATTTAAGAAAAATCTTAGTTCTTACAAGAGCCGCAATGTTGGAATTTTAAAATCCTGTGAACCCGAATCATGATATTGGATTTTAAAATCGCATAAATATGAATAACGCTATTGGAATTTAAAATCGTGACATTGGATTTTTAAATCCCGTGAATACAAGTCATGATTTTTAAACCAAGTGGATATGAATCGCAATGCAAAACTTTTAAATTAAATACGAAAATCTATGTTTGAAATTCAAACCATGCGAATTAGATTTGGTGCAGTTCCAAATATTCAAAATGGCAAAAATTCACTTAACCAAAATAATCAATTGGCGGAAGAATCACCTATATGTAAGCGTCTCGTCAAATTAGCGAAAGTTTAAAAATATGAATTTAAGATTGCGGAATTCCATGAAAATTTTGCAACATTATAAATCTGTAAGCTATTTAAAAGACAAACTCTTAAACAAATAGACAACTCCTCGCCATTTCTATAGTTTTATTCTATTTTTTATCATTTTAATTCAATAATTAAAAAAAAAATTAAAGATATGAATATCAATATGTCAACTTTTTCAGTTTTAAACCCAGATAAAAAAATTTTCAAAGAAAGGACAAAGAAGAAGAAACTGAACATTTACCTTGATTGGACGATACTTGGTGTTCAACCCCTTGCCTGCAAAAATTGAAAACAAAAATATCCATAAATAAGTTATAGCAGTAATTGCACAAATAAAATAATTGAACAATTTAGAATAGAATATGTAACAAAAGAAAAAATTGCAGCTTTGTTTATATAGCAGAATGAAACTAAAATAACATATTTTTGTTCAGCAATAAAATTTTTTATAACTTTGCTTTTTTAAATAAAATCTACAACAATTTGTAAAATTTGAAAAAAAAATTAAAAAACTTATGAACATTCTTTTAGAGCATTTAACTAAGTGTAGTACTAATATCATAATAAAATATTCGATGAATTTTTAAATCAATATTTTTTAAATTAAATAATATAATTTTTTAGAGTTGATTAACATTTAATTAGAGTTGACTTCAATTAATTAACATATTCTACATTATCAGAAAATCCAAATTAAAATAGGATAACATTGTTGTTGTCTTCCACCATTAAGGCAGAAGGGGTGTGATTGTTCTTGTTTTCAAGTGATGGCCCAAGAAATTGAATTTTGCCACAGCTGTTTACAGGGCAGACCCATTCACACATCCATCCAATGATCATAATTTTGACCTGAACCAGAGAACAATCAACCTCCAATTCAGTACCCCAAGAGGTATTGATTTGTTATGGGAACATGGAGGACTTAGTGACTTGACAGTTGCAACAGGCACCAGTCACCATTTACTTCACGGGGAGTCCTCAGCCAGCTGGATTCGAACTTACATTCTCACTAATGGATGTCCAGGGCCTTGCCAACTAGGATAATATTTAAAATATATAACAATGAAATACCATTTGATCTAAGATTAGATTTTTGTGTACTAAGATGTAATTGCTACGGTTCTAAGGAATAAACCTTAAACATGTTAATAAGTAGTGCAGAAACTATTTTAAGTTAAGAAATCAGATACACGAAATTCAATTCCTAACACTTATAAATTTTATTTCTGATAAATTCAATCTTTTGTCCCAGAAAATACAATCTTAATAGATTAGAAATACAAGTGCCCTACCAACAACTTTACCTTGACCTTAGTAGGGCTCAAAATTGGCTTAATAGGGATCCTATATGAACATGCACTGAGGAACCAATATTGGGATGGCTAGAATTTTTAATATTGGTACTATATAGGGCCAATATCGACCTATAGGGGCTGAATAATGAATATAATATATCGGGTAAATCGGACAATTCTATATAGGGCTGATATTGGTTGCGAAATAAATGGCTGTAAAATATAGGGTGAATCAGACAGTTCTATATAGGGCTAATATCGGAAAATAAAGGCTTTTTGAACCCTTATTAAGCCAAGATTCCTGAATATTGGTTCAATGAGAGCCCAAATTGTTTTGGTGCTACAGTGGTCTATTAAATATTGTAGAAAACTTACCGTCTGTTCAGATTATCATCTTCCTTTTGGGCACTAACAATACCTTTTAAAGCTTCAAGAACATTCTATAATGAATAAAAAAAAATCACATAAATTAATTTTATTACAAATCTAAGTCATGAAAAGCTCATACATAAAATTCAAAACAGTTTAATTTTTTATAATTGCAAATCGCAGTACATGGTTGTCTTAAATTCGACAGAGTGGTCCATGTAGTAATTTTTACTTCAAATCACAAATTAATTATTTTTTTAACCATTCAAGGAATGCTAAAATATTTATTTACATCTTACTCCCAGCCCATTTTTATAATTTCAAGTTTCCAAGTATCATAGATTTTGCATAGCTAAACAAAATGTAACAGAAAATTGAACACCTAAAATAGTTTTCCTAAATAAATAAAAAAACTATCAATATTGTTGTTAAACATATATGAGTATTTTGGGAAAACATTGTGCCCAGATGTTTATGTTTATTCAGTTCAGACATTTTAAAAAAAATTTAAATCAGATTTCAAAATTATTATTTTGTTTTACATTTACCAATTACAACTCATGCAAATTGTACTAATAACGCTAAATATTATTTTGAAAAATATCTTAATTAAAATACTTGTAATTTAGAGTTAAAATTATTATGAAATAATCGTTCAATTAATCTCACAATAAATAAAATCATTGTTATTTTTGTTCAAGCCCAACACTCTCATGAACTTGGAAAGATAAAAGCCCATTTTGTCAGTTAGTCATCAAATAAAGAATAAATTAACATATAACAAGAAACATTAAAAAAATTTTTTTTTAAAAAATACTCTGAACAAGACTTTTTTATTATTATAAACTTCAGATTTAATAAGCTTTATAAAGTAATCTACTTGTATCTAAATAAACATAAAATGGGTACAATTTTAACATGCTTATCAAACTAGAAACTATTTTTTTTATGGAAAAAACGTGAAAGCAACAAATTGATCCACATGAAGTCTCTTTTTTTTGTACTTTTTTCAATCTATTAGTCATTTTGAACACCAAATAATAATTTGCAACTAACTTCAGATATAACTTTTAAAATCAATGAAATCAGATCCTAAGGAGTATATTTATAAATTATTTTGAAGAATATTTTTGACTTAAATCAATGATTTCTAAAAATAAAAAAATCAGATGATTTAAATCAATGATTTAGAAAATAAAAAACATGATTTAAATTGCAATTTAAATCACTGGTCAAAATTTTGAGTACTGAACATGCTTATGTTACTTTGCTTGCTGTTTTTTCACCCAAGAAAGCTGTTTGTTTTAAAAGCAATTTAAATTTCTATCTGTCTGTTCAGTATTCTGTTTCAAATATCAGTGAAATGCAATTTAAGATTACTATTCCTCAATGTTAAAATAAAGACTTCATAGAAGACTGTGAAACATTATCACAATAAAGTAAAAATTAGGCATCTCATTTTACACATTGTTATACACACTTTTGCTCTGCAATATTTTAGTCGCTTAAATATACTGCTTTTATGTACTTTGATTAAAGTGTAAAAACTGGAAATATAGCATGTCAAAATTATGAGTTTTAAAAAGCCATCTTCTTCTTTTCTTTAAAATATCCTTCTTTAATTACAAAGATAAAACTTATCAATTTTTCAATTAGGTTTACAAATTATATTTAAATACAATATTATTTAATTACATTAAAAATGGACACTTGTGCAAAACAATAAAGAGCTAAATTACAATCATAAAAAATTATTTCACTTTACAACAATCATATTTTTCAGTGAAAGAAAAAAAAAAAAAAAAACTACCAATCTTTTTGATTGGTTATGAAAAAGATGGATTAGTATTCATAAAATGTGGAAATAGCTTCAAAATCATATTTAAAAAATATGAACTTTAAAACAATTCAGAAATGTAAGTAATAAATTCAAATAGAAAATAAAATACCTCCAAATGATAAATTTTCTGTTTTAAACTATTTGATTCTTGTTTATTTTCTTGCAGTTTTTCCATCAGACATTTGGAATCCTAATGAATAATAACAATTAATTCTAACAAAATATTGAACAGAAACAATTAAATAATCACATGTCTAATGAAAATAATTAAAATCGATCTAGGATATATTTGAACTGGATCATTTAAGGATGAAAGTGTTTGTTTTATGTTAAAGTTGTAAAAAAGTCAATGCATAAAACTGTTCTTCTTCTTTTCTTTTTTTTTGCAGTTGAACTTTTATTTTAAGAGACATATTTAGCAAAATCAAACACAAAAGAACACAATACAAAGCTTATATATCTACACAGATTGAAAAAAAAAAATAGTTGCAAAAAATTATGATTTTCATTTAATTGTATTTATTTGATTTAAAAAGATTCTTTTACTAAAATTACATTTTTTGATTTCATTTTTTTTTTTTTAAATTTACCAGCCAAAACATTTGATAAGATATATTTATGGTACTTAATAATTATTTTAAAACAATATTATAGCTAATATAGTTATCATTCCTTACCAAAATGGTTAAAATAATTATTTAAAACTATTCATTGAATAATAAGATCATAGTTATGTTTTTCAAGCTAACTTGCTAATGAATATTAAACTATTTATCAATTAGATTACAAATGAAGAGTAAATTAGCTTAGATCAGAAAATATAACTGAAATTTTTTTTAATTTTAAGTTACTACGGTTAATATAGAGAAACTACATCATTAATAAGTTTCCAAGGCATAGAATTTCAAGAAGTATAAAATTATAAAAATGTTTCTTTTTTTGCATGCAAAGTATTTAGTATAAATTTAATAATAGAAAATTATGATTTAAAAGTTTCATAACACTCTTATCTATATTTAGTCGTATTTTTTTAGAAGTCTATTTTGAAATATAATAATTTAAAAGCATATCCTTCTTAATATTTCTTGTCATTATGAAATAAGACTAAAAAAAAAAAAAAAATCACACCCTAAATAATATATTTTTTAATCATATTGCATAAAAAATATTTTGTACTTTAATTAATAATTTAAAAAATCAGTTGATTTAAATCAATGCTTTTTTTAATAAAAGGGATATGAATATAAATAAATATAATTTACATGTATATCTCTTTCACTATTTCGTAGTAAAAAACCTTCACTAATACTAAAATTAAACTTTTATAAAATCAGACTCTAAAGAATGTGTCTATTAACTAAATTATACAAAAAATATTTTATACCTTATAATTAAAAAAACAAAAAACAGCTTGTTTAAATTAATGGTTTTTTCAAAAAATATCAGGTGAATTAAATCATACCAATTCTGACAATAATAAGAAAAAAAAACAACATAATTAGGTGAAACCAAAAATAAAAAGTATTTGGAACCTTGTTATTATTGAAATCTAATACAATAAACTTTGGTAAACAGAAAAATTTAAAGCTATAAAAATATAATACAAATTTTATAATAATCACAAAAATATGAAAACAAATTTATAAATTATGGATGCTTAACATGCAGTCCTTGGAATGGTTTATACAATGACTCTTAGCTTTTAGTCAAAATTCAAAAATTTATAAATTTTTTTCTTTGAAGTTTTCTTATACAGTAGAACCTCGATTAACCGAGCTTCGATTAACCGAGCTTCGATTAACCGAGGTTTCTGTTAACCGAGGCAATAACGAAGTCTAAATTTTTTTCTTCTCCTCTCCAAAATGAGCTTGGAAGAAATTATACACATATTAGTTCGCTGTCCGTGTTACAGGCACTTATTTCCCACAAAAGCACTCAACTTCCATGAAATATTACACCCTGAGAAGACAACATCCATGAATGCTTTGTTAACAGTGGTCAAGTGACTTGTAAGTTTAAGCATGTAAATTTTAAAAATACAATATTTTCGTGAGATTTGTGTTATTTTTTGAAAATGCGTCTTTCGACATTTAACTAAGTATAGTTAAAAAAAATTCCATTTTACTTTTTAAAATTTACTACTAGAGTTGATTTCCTTTTTAAGTCTTTTTAGCTGTGAAACATAAGTTCATATATGTTTATGTTTATCATTTAAAAAACGTTCTATTGTTTTTTACTTTAAAAGTAGTTAAATTCGCAAGGTTTTTATACATGGTTCCCATTAACCGAGATTTCCGATATCCGGGGTACTAGCGGTCCCAATTAGCTCGGATAATCGAGGTCTTACTGTAATAGCTAATAATTTGAGACACAAATTTGAAACACTTTTGGAACTTAACACTTAAAAGAAAACACATGAATTGTTTATTTTGAAAACAAAAAGTGGATCTTTCTGCGACTGAGGAAAGGAATTATGAGGAGGAGGCGATGATCATAAAAACACAGCAGGTGATGGGTGTGAACAAGTTTTTCATCCCCTGGTTTTTTAAACTCTTTTTCTGACCTCTTACACCACTGTAGTTAGCGATAATAGTAAAGGCCATCAAAAAAGGCAACCTGCAGTTTTATTTAGCTCAAAAAAATAAATAAATCATACGAAATCTTCCACGGTAGTTTCAGTAGATTTAACAAAAAAAGGATTATAAAAACACTCATGTGTCAGATACCAACTTTTATGAAGGTACATGGGACACTTTATTTTATTTGTCGTTTTGCAGTTTCCAATTTTATAAACACAGAATTACAAATATAACTTGGTTAACAGTTAAAGAAATAATAGTTAAAAGCAAAAATCATGAATAAATAACACAAGCACTCAAATTTATCACAGATTTCAATATCAAAAATTATTTCAATAAAAAGAAGAAAAATGATGTATTTACCATTATTTGAAAGAGGATGATGTCGCTCTTTTACTTGCAAAAATGATTCATATAGACTACTGAAAGTACATTGATTATTAAAATATGTATTGAAACTAATTACACATTGAACTAATTAACCAATAATGAAAAATAACTAATGAAATTTAAAACAGCTTAAAAAGATTAATAAAAAATTTTCAGACATGAAAGAAATAAAAATCGTAAAACTCAATGGAAGCATTATCCATTTTAATCTCCGAATGATGCAATGCGAAGAAAAAATTACAAAAGCAGATATAATTACCCCAAAATCACATATTTTAAAATAATTAACAGCATTATAAAATCTTAGAATTTTTTTGCATTAATATCAAGTATACATTAGAAACTTAGCGCAATTATAAAAAATGTTGACAATGGCAAAATGATGCTTGTCGCCAAGGCTGAAATGACGCTTTATGATTGCAGTCAAGAATTCATGTAGGCAAAAACATAAAAAAATTTAACCTGCAAATGGGAAATTTATAAATATACCTTGAAAAATGCATATAAATAAAATAAAAAACCCATAGAATCTAGGCAAATCTACAACTGCATATTGCAAACTTTATCGTCATCCCAAATATTGCTAAATCCACTGTGCAACACGTAATAAGATTAACCCTATTTTTCTTGTGGGCTATCATTGTTTTATAACATTGACCTTTCATTCCTCCCAGAAAGATGATTTGGTACTTACATACTACCACAACCACACCAATTTTAGAAATACCGTGATAAACTGGCAACCTGAAAGGTACCAAAGTAGCAACCATAAGCTTCTCCTTTTGAAACACCTTCCTACCTTTTTATGCTCGTTAAAACTGTTTGATGCAATGACAAGTGTAAGTATAGGAATGTGAATATAGGATTAACCAACTAGTGAAAAAGATGTTGTGGCTTTTCTACAAAAATACATTTTGACTTTTGACAGACAGTTGGGAACAGGAAATTGGTTCGAGTGAAACAACATTTATCCAGTTAACAATTGTTTTATTATATTCCTTAATTTATAATTTTTCTTTAGTATTATTTTCCTTAATTTTTTCATTCATTCCAGGGTTGGGTTTTTGACATCAAAAAGTGGTTTTTGACATGACAAGGGTATAATACTGGTTTAAACCGTCAAAAACCCGTCAAAAATGACAAAAACTGAAGTTTGCCAAGAAAATATATAAACTTCAAAACTACCAACAGTTGCCATGCATTAAATTGAAATTTAATTATACTATAGGTAATCAGAACGTTTTAAAATATTTTTTAATTAAAATTAAGGTAAAATAACAGATTTAAAATCTCAGAAATTTATATTCAAATGCATGTGCAGAAAAATTTTGCACAAAAATTGTTTAAATATTTATATTTAAAAAAAATTTTTTTTTTTTGATACTTAAGAAAATTAAAAGTTTATTACTATGCATTTTTGACATATAAGGAACATATAACTAATATTTATAAGGAACTTATAAGTTATGTTGTATAAATACAAACTTGATACAAGTGTATAAAAAATTTTTTTTAATGTTATACTGAATATCTTTATTATCCAGTATGTTAATTTGAATTTAAAAGTAGTTATATTTATGAATAATGATAAATATAATTCATATTGTTTATTATATTTATTTATAATTATTACACTTATCATTTTGAAACAATTTTTATCTCTTAATTTTTTTTTCTCCACTTGTATTAAGAATACAAATAATGCATATCTTGAAAGAAAGAAGTAATTATTCAACAGCTGAATATTTAGATATTCAACAAAACTATATCGTATTCAGCAAAATGAAATTCACAAGTATTTGGATAAACTAAATTTTCAGCATAGTAAATGAATAGGCTGAATATACTGTAAATCGACACTAACTACTCTGTGTATTTAACAGAAAGCACTTAAATTTGTATTGGCTTATGTTAAAAAGATTATTAAGAAGATTTAAAAGAATATTAAAAAGATTTTTCTTTAAAAGAAGATGTCTAATGTACAAAACTGCTAATGTTTATCTTTAAAAATGTCTAATTTTAGTATAATCTATACTATACGCTAAATTTGGTTATAAATAAATTTCTTAATAATATCACTGCAGATTTTCAATAACACATGAAAATGAATACATAATATTACAAAAGATGTGAGTTTTAAGTACAAGATTTTGGTTACTATTCAAAATATAAGTGTTTCTTCAAAATTTTAAATTTATTTTTTCTAGAACATATTTAGAAACACTATCCTTTATAAAAAATATATAAATTTTATGTATTAATTAAATTTCACATATGAATACAGGTTTTTGACATTTTCGACATTTTTGACAGTGAGGTTTTTCACGTGACGGTTTAAACCATGGTTTAAACTGTCAAAAACTGTAACATGTCAAAAACCTGCCAACCCTGATTCATTCTCTTATTATATTATTTACAATTGTATTAGTACTTATTAGAGTTAGTTCTGAGGCCATCCATTATTTTTTTCTCACAGCGGCTGTTATGTTACAAGACCAATATGGTTGCGATAATACATTGATTTTAGCAATGAATTTAGTTTTCAATTAATCTCTCTCAACAAAATGATATTCGATTCCAGATCACCACTTCTCCATGCATAGAAAAGTTCATAAAGTAACTCACTCTATGTGCCATTCCTTTGCTCACGATACATAAATTATTAGATACTCTATTGATAAATTCTACTCATATGACGACAATTATCTTCCAGACTATAAGAAACTGTTATAGAAGTATTAGGTTTCTTTTAACTCAAGTGGAAGTAATCTAATTCAAATAATAGTAATAATTTCCAAACTATTTAACAGATTATTTTTTAATAAATGAAATCTAAAATGCAAAATTGTAAAAGAAAATTTAATGGATTTCTAAAGAAATTAGAACAACTTAAGCCTTATTCAATTTTTAATCTAAAGTAGTTGGCTCAAGTGTAGAATTAGTGGGCCCCTTGGTTTGGCAATAATTTTCGTTGCTTTGTTGAAATCCCATTTCTGGTTACCATGATCTACTTCACAGTGTTTTTTTCCAATGGTATCATTTTCGGGTGTTTACCTTTATGCGATTGGTTCCTGGTTTGTTTACAGAGATATTCCTTAATTCGTAAAGTGCCGAAAAAGAGAAGGGTCCCTGAACTATTACCTAATTATGTAAACTATTACCTATTTAAACTATTTACTTATGCAAGGGAATATTTCCATATCGCCATCTGCCACACCAACTACAGTAGCCAAGGTTTCATCCGTGCTGGAAGGTATCTGCTACCTGGGTAAAATCCAGTTTCATAATTTTATGGGGGATATTTCCTTACAAGGTGCCAAATAGATTATAAACTTGATATGTTTTTTTTATAGAAAAAAAAAACATGTAGATATTTGCCCGGGGGAAATTTTCACATCGTGATCTGAGGCAAAATAATCGCCGAGTATCTTTTTCTGGGCAGTGCTCCGCGAAAAACTTAAAAAAAAAAAAAAAAAAACATCACAGAAAGGGACCAACTTTGAAAGGTATAACTCCTAGTCACCCTCCGGCATTGTTTTTCCTTCTTTAAAAAAAACAAAAAAACAAGCAAGCTTAAAATCTATTTGGCAATTTTAGTTTGCCCAACAGATCACGATACGGAAATATCCCCACTATGGGTCATACCTTTGGAGTTGGTCCCTTTTTGTGATGTTTTTTTTCTTAGTTTCTGAAGTCTTGCAAGACTTGGCGCTTATTCGGCCACAGATAAAGAGATACGGAAATCTCCCCCAAGATTAATAAGAAAAATATAAAAAATATTTTACCGCAATAACTTTGATCAAGACAACTTTTAACAATTACAGACAGCAAGTACAAAGAGTTCGAATTCCTGACCGCTGACTGAATCGATTTAGGCGGTCTATTTCTTTTCGATTCAAGTCGTGAGTTTTTATTTTGTTAATGTTGCCATTTGAAGAATATAAATTTTATTTCATCTTTGTTACAGATGCAGCACTTTTTTTGACAATTTTAAATTTGGCAACATCAACAATAATCAGAAGGAAAAATGTCTGTTCAATTCAAGGAATTTAAAATTAAAGAAATTTAAAAACTTAAGTACCCACAATAAAACAATCGCTTTGCAACAAATCGATGTGTAGATAAAATTCATAGTGAATATACATTCTAGTACTTAACACTACGGTAAATAGTGTATTATATATGTCTGCTTCCCTATTAAACTGCCCATTATTTATTTGCATTTTCTCAGTTAATCGAATTGAATAGTGTATTTAATCAAAGTTCTTAAAAATTAATGTTAACAGTCATGTGGATTCTATTTGTTGTGTTTTAATTTAACGCTTTTATTCTAAGAACTACTGCCTGTTATTTCTTTAACATTTGAAGAAACTTTAATGAAAAATTACTGTGATTTATCATTCATTTTACTTCGTTTTATTTATCTGACAGATAGTTAACATTTAGGTTGTAAGTTCGTGATATTTTTTTAATGATAGCAAACTATTTTCTAGTAAGAGAGATTATTCATATTGATTTAGTTGACTGTTTTTTATGAAAATAGTTATTAAAAGTAGTTATATATTAAATTGACTTAAAGTCTTGCTGTAATTTAGTGAAGCTTACATTATTAAAAACATGTAACCTTTTATTGAATTTTTGAAAACTTAGCGAATTTTGGTATTTATAAACTTAGCGAATATTGGTATTCATAAACTCAGCAAATTTTGGTATTTATAAACTATTTCTTATTTTAGATGGCTTCAATTACTCAAAAAGGAAGTAGTAAATTGAAGAAAAAACACTTCAAACCTAAATACCAAAAGGCCAAGCTGTTTCGTGCCAATGAACCCTTGATTAGCGTGTTGATGTGGGGAGTGAACCATACTGTATGTTGTTTCTCATATCACTTAGTCTTTTTGTTTCATGTTATATATATATGTATATATATCAGTGTTTTCATTACAGAAAAAAAAAGGGAGAGAATTTCTCACCCTTTCTCAAAAGCAGGGTGAAATTTCAAAAAGTTAAGTGAGATTTCTAAAAATTAAAAAAACACGAATAGACTTGGGAAAAATTTTTTTTTCTTCAATTATAATACATTTTAAACATCTTCTAATTGAATATTTTTACTGCATCATCATATGAAAAATGTTCTATATCTACTTTTTCATCAGCAAGGTATTTGTCCATCTTGCATTCATGCACAAAAAATATTAACGTCTTACATTAAGAAACCTTACCTAAGGTGAGCACGTGGTTGCAGAGAAATGTGTTCTGAAAGGGGTTCCGTGGTGTTTGCACCGGTTCTGAACAATACTGATAAATAGGGAAACTAGATAACAAGGACCGATGTTCAAAATAATGAAAGATCAAGGAAGAAAAGTGAAACAGATTTTATTCAAAATGGCAAAAGACGAAATTTTTCTCGCATTAATAATTTTTTATATTGCGAGAAAAGAAAAAAATATGCGAGATTCCCGCGTTCTCGCTCTGTAGTGAAAACACTGATATATACACAGCTATATATTGTTATATATATGGCTTACCAATTCTTTTATTAGTAATAAACTTTTAAATTTTTATAATAATGGTCTCTCAACTTATAGTTTAAAGTGTTGCATAGTTAAAAGCTTTTTGTAAAATCTTCTGATTTTTTTGGACAAAATTATATTATAAGTTTTTTTTTCATGAATAATTTAAGAGGTTAATTTAAGAGCTGTTTGGGTCTAATCAAGGGGAGATTTCCGTATCGTGATCTGTGGCAGAATAATCCCCAAGACTTGGAAACTTCCGGGCAGTGGCCCGCAAGCTGTGATGTTTTAAAAAAAACATCACAGAAAGGGACCAACTCGAAGGGTATAACTTTTAGCCACCCCCAGGCAACCATCTACATGTTTTTCTTTTAAAAAATTTGCAAGTTTAGAATCTATTTGGCACTTTGGCAATTGTAGTTGGCGCGCCAGATTAAGATACAGAAGCATCCCCCTAATCAAGTCCATCATGATTAAAATTCATATCATTGTGGTTTAATAGTAAAAGTTTGCTTCTTCCATTGTTTGCACTATTTTTATTTTTTAAATTTTTAGATTAATGAGCTGACCCATGTTAATGTTCCTGTCATGTTACTTCCTGATGAATTTAAAGCTTTTAGCAAAATTAAAGTTGATAATCATCACTTTAACAAGTAAGATTTTTCTTCATGAGATTTACTTTCAATTCTGTGAAGAAGGGATAAAATTTAAATACAATGGATCTGTTTCAGGGAGAGCATGCCGAGTCATTTCAAGGTAAAAGAATATTGTCCTTTGGTTTTTCGAAATTTGAGAGAACGATTCAGCATAGATGATGCAGATTATATGGTATGACACATTTATGTGTGCATGTTGTTTGTTACATAAAATCTTTCGTTTTATTTTTTTTTAAAAGAACATACTAGTAATTATGAATGACATTGTTTACAGAACTCACTCACAAAATCACAACCAACAGCTGTTCACTCACCTGGCCGAAGCGGTGCGAGATTTTATCAGTCTTATGACAGATTGTTTATGATTAAAACCTTACAAACAGAAGAAGTAGAGCAGATGCACAGTCTTTTGAAACAATACCATCCAGTAAGTGTTTGGCTCCTGTTTTAATTTTAGAAAAAAGAGTTGCTATTTTAACTAGATCAAAGTTAAAATTTTCATCTAATATTAGAAAAAAATATGAGAGAAAGAGAGTCAAGTAGATTGCTAATAAATCAAAATTATTTCTGAAAATTAATTTTTTTTTTACATGAAACTGTTATTTATTGAATGATTAAAGGTACTACTCCCAGATGAGTCTAAAAAAAAAGTTTTCCGTCTTAACCGACCAATGTCGTCATGCAAGCTACATAAGTGCTTTTACTTTCTTGGTATAATGTAGCCTATGTATGGCTGGGTTGGTTTTGGATCTCAAAAACTGGTTTTTCATTTGACATGTTAAAAAACTGTCGAAATGTGTCATAAACTGTCAAAAACTTGGTGCGAGTTTCTTTTTTGATATTTGAGGCATTTTATTATATGCTAAATCATGCAGAATACTTGCATTATATACTACTATAATTATGGTTTATATTATACACCTATCACTTATAAAAAATGTGACCAAAATTATTGAAACTATTAGGTTTTCTAATGATAAAGTTAATATATTAAGAGCCATATCATAACTATTTGGTGTATATTACTGGTAATAACTATGAGTTATTATAATTAATCAATCAGGTAATAACTATGACTTACTGTAATTATTATCAATCAAAATATTGATTTTTATTCTTTTATCTTACAATTCAGACAGATTTTTTAGATTGGGTAAATTTAAAGTATTTGCCAATAATTGTCTTATCTCCACTTGTATTTTATCTTATTGATTCTCAATATTTGTTATTATTAAATATATTCAGGGGAGCAGAATTTGCCTAACCTCACAAACAAGGCACTGAAGGAAATTCAGGCATCCATGAGGAAATTTTTGGTCTTAAAAACATTCCTACAGAATTTTTTGTTTAAAAATTTGTCGCTTCGCAAAACTTTTTCTTGTTAAAAAAATATATATCAATTTGTGTATTTATTATAGTTTGAATTCCTTAAGTTTAAAATTGGGACCTTAAACTTAATATAATAAATTGTTACTACTTCAACATATTATGATTTCTATTATTTTTTAACACTTAAGCTTGTTTATTCATGAATCACATAAAATCAAATGAATTATTTTCTTGTATAAACTTTATTTTCCAAAAATATTTTTAAAAATTTATTGTACTAAAAAACTGCTAAAATGTTTGTAAATTTTGATCCAAAAAGAAATTTTGTTCATAGGGAATATTAGGTTCTGAAAATTTTCTGCTCTCTTGCTTATATTTACATGAATAATTGCAATAAATCTAGATTATAATATATTCATTCATTAGTAAACTAATTATGATTTATAAAAATATGAATGAAAATTCTTTAAATGAGTAAATAATTTTTTCAATCAATCAATTCAAGAGTTTATTAAATTATTATTAATATTTCATATAGCTATTAAAAGAACATAATTAAATGATCACTTGTAATTTTATATGTATGTTTATTTATAAATATTTATTATTTATAACAGCTAATGAATTTATTTTGGGTTTTGAGAGGCATGTAAAAAATTATGTCTAAAAGGGATGTTTGACTGATGGATAAAACTGTCAATTGTAAAAAGCTTAGCCAACACTGATATACAAGCAAATATTTTTTTTATTTTTATCTTTGATGCAATTGTCATATTTACAATTAAATAAACAATTTATGTATAGAAAAACTAATGTTATAAATTATTATAATTAAACTTGGTTCCTGTTAAGGGTTAATACTTGAAAGTATTACTTTTAACCTTTCTAAAAAGATCATTCCTTAAACCAAAGTTGAACATTTTCTTAACACTGGGTATAAATACCTTCTGATGTATCTTTAATAGTGTTATTCCTTTCAGAAACTTTTAAAATTCTACAACTTCTTTAAAATACATTCATGGAAGTCATTTTTTTCCCGACAAATTATTTGTTTTGCTAGTCAACCTAATATAATAAACAGTGTTAATTGACTTATGCATTAAAGTGAATACTTTTTCAGTATATTGTAGAGAGGCATGGAAAGACTTTACTACCTCAGTATTTAGGCATGTATAGGCTGACTGTTGAAGGTGCTGAAACCTACGTAGTTGTAATGCGTAACATCTTTACTACTCGACTGAAAATTCACAAAAAATATGATTTAAAGGTATAAAACTTTTATTTTGAAACTTATCACTTGACAAATTGATATATTTTAAATGAATTGGAAATTTTGTTTAAATTTTGTCATCATTGATTAAAGCATAATAACTATACATTCTCATTATAAAAATATAAAAACATATTAAAAATCAGCTAAAGTAATTAGTTTTTGTTTTATGTTAATATTGAAACAGGGTTCGTGATTTTTTTTTTTTTTTTTTGATTGAATTAGACAGATTAAAATTGATTTCTTTTGAAAAAATACTTTTAAGAACTCTATATAGTTAAATGTATATTACTACATTTCTACATTATTAATTCTACTGGTATTTCTTTTTAAATTAACTTTTTAACTTTATTAGTCAAAATTGATTTGATTCATCAGAAAGTTTAATAGTACAAGAGCTGAAATATTACTTCCAAACCCCAACTTTTTATTTAAAAAAAAAACTTACAGCTTTTTTTTAATTATTTTTTTTATTAAGTATTTTTTGAGATGAGAATTGGCATGAAATAATGAAATTTTGTTTTAATCTTAAGTGATGCTGTTTGTACGAGCTTGGGACAATTTTTTTTACTTGTTTCAATGGGTTATACAAGTTTTATCTTTTCTTTCACCACTCAAAAATTTAAAAAATCGTAGAAATTACTTTTTAATCATTGTTTTTCATATTTTAATGATTTGCATCAATGATTTTTTTTAAAGGAAAAAAGTCAAATGTTTAATTTTAATAATTTGGTTTAAATTATTTATTACCTTTTATTAGCCGACCTGAATAGAAAGTTTAAGCTAAATTTGTTTAAGCTAAATCATTAATTCAACCCAAAAAATGATTATCACAGCATAAAGATATATTTTGTGAAAAAATATTTCGAATTTTGATATTTGGAATGCAGAAAAATAAAATTAAAAATGAAGTAATGATGTAAAAACAGTGCTGGGGACTTTTTTTCTAATAATGATTATCTTTTAATTTGTAATGAAATGTCTTATTATTTTTCATATTAAAAAGTTCCTGTTTTTAGGGAAATTAGTATTTAAAAATTGAAAAATTAAAATATTTTCATTTATTGCTTATTTAAGGGTTCAACTGTTGACAGAGAAGCCAGTGATAAAGAAAAGGTAAAATTTAAATATGTTCTTTCCTGACTTGTGTAGTTGCTCTTTAATCAATTTAATTGTGTGATATTATTCAATAGATTGCTACACCAGATTACTTATTGTATAAACAGGGTGGCCACCCACCTGGAAAACCTTGAAAACCTGGAATTATCAGGGAATTTTTTTATACTGGAAAAAACCTGGAAATATCAGGGAAATTTGGATAAAAACCTGGAAAAATCAGGGATTTTTAAAGAAAAGCTGGAAATTTTTCTTTGATGATTTTTCAAATTTCACTAATTTAAATTATTTGCTAATTTTCTTAATTTAAATTATTTCATCCATTATACCCACTTTTTTTAACGGAAATGTATCGCCAAACAGTTGAAATATTATCAACTTAGCGATACTTTGCTTGCATCAAAATTTGCTCCATTATAGTTCTGCTAAACTAGAATGCCATATAAAATTCTTCCACGGCTGCTAAACAAATGTGGAAACTTTTGACCGCTATGGGAATTTAGGAAAATTTAGGTAAGATTCTGGTGGAAAAAGGGATTAGGATATTAGCTTCTGTTTTTAAATTCTGTCCTTGGGCTAAATCCATTTATGGCTCAAGTTTGTTCCGATGCTTTGGTGGTTATTTTTTTTCTCTATTTTGACAAAATGTTTTTGTATTTTTAACTTTATAAAATTCTCCAAAAATTAGTTGGTTATAATTTTATGATAATAGATTTTATATCG
Organism: Parasteatoda tepidariorum; assembly: GCF_982258835.1. Lineage (NCBI taxonomy): Eukaryota > Metazoa > Arthropoda > Arachnida > Araneae > Theridiidae > Parasteatoda > Parasteatoda tepidariorum. Next base: position 96,256,616 of record NC_141763.1, on the reverse strand, counting down.
CACTCTTTTTCTGAAAGCTTTTCTACTCCTATTCAAAGAAATCTGTGAATTATTTTTTCTGAGCAAACCAACCACTCACACATTTTTTTACAATCACTAACAGCAATGTTTGTCGACAAATTGTTACAATTGTTGCATTAATGCTAATTTTTTCTATTTCATTTTAACCTCTTATAACATATTTTAATTTTAAACAAAAAAGGCTCCTTTGTTGGTCAATATATGATTTTAGATTCAAAATTTTGTGCCGAAACATTAAAAAATAAATAAAAAATTTTGAAAATTGTCAAAAGAAATTATTTTTTTCAAGATGATATGTTAAAAAAATAACATTTTGAATAAAATATTTTATAATGTAGACACTTTTCTTGTACACATCCTATACTTTATAAGAAAAAAGAAACAAAAACCTGGAAATTTTAAGATTTTTATCTGGAAAACCTGGAAAAATCAGGGAAATTTGAAATCTGATTTGAGTGGCCACCCTGATAAAGCAGAGCTCATTCTAGGCAGAAAAAAGGGCAGGGTGCAAACGTTTAAAAAAAGGGCATTATTATTCTTAAAGGGCAATAATTTCTTTCTATGAACTTTTCATGTTCTATGAAAAAGCATTGTCAATTAGTGAAAGAAATTTTTTTTTTACTTTACTAACAGTAGCAAAGCAATCATATTTACTAATTTTTATTAATAAATTAACATATATATCGATTTATTGAGGTAATTAACTTAGTAATTTATTTAAAGTGCTTGCATATATTAATAAAATAATGAATGTATGTTTTTAAGTGTCTGTAGTTATGATTTAATAACTAAATTGATTAATAATAATTATGATTTAATGATAGTGGAAGCAACTGCAAACTTTCTAAGACACGTGCAACAAGGGGGTGTGATGGCTATTTTTCCTTTCCTATATTTTCCCTTTTTCTATGTATTGACAGCAATGACAAACTAAATAAAAAGAGTTGAAAATTTAAGGAATCCATTGTACAGTTTGGAGAAAAAATAAAGAAGGGTCGAGGAAAGAAAGGGTTTAGAGTCTATTACATCAGGGGCAACAGGGTGGATTCTTTTGACTAAAAGGGCAACAGGGTGCTGCGCCCTGTTTACCCTGCCTAGAATGAGCTCTGTATAAAGCTTTTGTATCACATATGATTTCATAAACTTTAACATAGTCAACATTATATTAATATCATTGGTATTATTTTTTATATTTTGTCTCAAGAAGTTAGTTTTGTAAATCACTTATATTCAAAGATTATAATTTGGAAAGTCTAGTTTCTTGAATAAATAATGAGTGCTGGGACATTTTTAAAAGCAGGTATATAACTTAATAAGTTTTCTAAAGTCTGTTAAGTTTTCTAAAGTCTAAAGTCTGTTAAATAAGTTTTCATATCAACGGCATCATGATTAATAAAGATCACTATGAGAATAATATAGAGGGAAAATATCTCGTTTCAAAGTGAAAAAATACTTAACATATGTGTTACTAGAAATAAAAATGGTAAAAGTGCAAGGAGCTTAAAAAAGAAAAATGTTTTGTACCTTTAAAGGGAAGATATAAATTTTAATAAGATTGAAACATGAAAGAATTTGTCAGAAGAGAGTGCGGTCGCACAATTTAAACTTATCGTGGTATTTGCAGAAGTTTTGTATCTAAACTAAAAGCTTTGTTTTGACTTTAGACTTATGTTTCATTTTGTGCAGGAAAAGGATATTCCTGTTTTAAAAGATAATGACTTTGTCAAAGACGGATGCAAGATGAACATAGGGTCAGAAGCTAAAGAAAAATTACTAGAAACTCTAAATGCTGATGTCACAGTAAGTAACAACTTTTGTATTTTATATCAAATTATAAGTGTAGCTGTATAATTTCGAAATATATATTGTTATAATAGGTAATTTATATTGTTATACTAGTATTATAATTATTCGTTATAATAGTATTATATGTTGTATTATAATTATTTGTTATAATAGTATTATATGTTGTAATATTATTCATTATAATAGTATTTTGTTATAATAGTAAATATATATTGTTATAATAGTATTGTTGCACACCTTGTGTAAGATTTTAAGGTGCTCATATTATTAAAAAAACCTGTTATAACCTTAAAAACTTATCACTTTGTAATTTTGCAGCTGTAAGATTGTTATTCTTAATATTGCAAAGGTATCTTCAATTTTTTCCTTATGCATTGAGATGCTTGCAAAAAAAAAAGAAAGAACAATTCTATGCATGCTTCAATATTTATAAAAACGAATTCTTTACTGTAATTTTTTTTCCGCTCCGCAATTTATTGCCAGTCCCTTAAACCTCTAAAAGCTTTAAACTTTATTGATATGTATGAGAAATCACATTACCTAAACAGTTCTAAAGTTCTAAAATAATTCTCTTAGTACTTTCATTATTTTGTCTAACCCCCGTACATATGGACAGTTTTTGATAAGATGCTGTAATTTAAATATTAGTTAAGATTTTTCAATATTGTATGAATGTTCATATCTTTAATTATAAATTCCAGACATTGGGTATGTACAATAATTGTAACTAAAGTATTTCACAATATTAATCAGCTTCACTCAGTAAAGATATTTTGAACATTTTATCTTATTCCATTTGTTTAACTTTTTTATCATTAACCCCTTAACGATCGGTTAATTTTCAAGAAAACGATCATAAAAGTGCCTATTTTTTTAACTTTTGTATTTATATTACGTATTTGATTAGTGCTGCAACTAGTTTGAAATAAACTATCTACAATTATCTTAAAAATATCCTGTTACTGCCATCAGGTGTGTAAAATGAGAAATAAAATGTTTTCCGGGCAAAGGAAATGAATTAGTTTTATTCTTATTGGCACATTACTACTGAGCACTCCAGCCTGTCAATATCACGGGAGCAAGAAGGAGGAGGTTAAACAATAACAGCTAGAGTTTAAAACAATTTGCGACCGTGACTTGGGGGATTTGTTTGGCTCACTCTCTGTGTCTGTCTCTCTCTCTCTCTTTTTGTAATTGTAAAATGATTACGAAATATGACTATAATAAAATGTTGCACATATATAATTTATGAAAAGCAATTTTTAGTTTAGCCTTTAATATTCCAACAATTTTTCTTACGCAATTAATTGTTATGATGACTGTTAAGAATAACTGAACTTAATTTTTTATTGAAGATTTTTTGTTCTGTAAATAAGAATGTTTGTTGGATGTTCTGTCTGAAGAAATTGATAATGTATTGGTCTGAAGTTTTCCACTTTTATTAGTTCCTTGCTAGCATGAATTTGATGGATTACTCAGTATGTCTTGGAATACATGACAGTGAGCGTAGTGAGCAGGATGCTCTAGAGAAAGAGAAACCTGTGAGCTCTGAGGGGGAAGGCAGTGGACCAGAAAATGGATCTGCTGAAGATGAAGATTCTGCTGGCAGTGGGGTCGGAGGATCAGTGCCTACACCCCCAGATTCACCTCAAGCACTCAGAGAAGAGATGGCCAATGGGGATGTGTTCAACCCAACCCGAGACATCTATGCAACACCAAGTGCCGAAAGTAAGAATCATTTGATTTTTTCCCTTGACTTATGTATGAAGGCAATTTATCCTGTGGCAGAATTTTTTGAACTTTCTGTGACAATTTTCTCTAGTACTCTTTAATATGTAGCTTTCTGAAAGAAATTTTTAATAGTAGTAAATATATATGTTAATATTTTAACGTAACAGAAGAGCTTTCTGTTTATAGAAAAAAATAAGCATTCATGTATAGAAGATAACAGTTTATAAATTCTTTAATTATAATATAAGACTTTTTTTATTTTTTTGAATCTACATATAAAGGAATACATATTATATCTAATATTATTGGCGATATTCTCCTGTTATAAAAAAGATTTTTGTGTAGTTAAATTTTTGCAATTAGGAAATGATTTCTTATAATATCAATCTTAAATTCTAGCTAAAGCCAAGTCATTGCAGAATTGTTTTATTCTCAAAGTAAAGTTTAAAAAAAAAAAATTATGAACGTTTCTTCCACCTCCAATATGTAAGAAAGGTATTTTTCGATGATAATTCTGTTGAAAGCAAAATAAAGCATAAAGCAGTTGTTTCGTAGTGGCGATCCTCAACATAGGTAATATTTTCTGCCGATTGTAGTGAAAATGCTCAAAGTTTTTCGACCGCCAACATAAAATTTTAAAATATTTCACGAATATTCTAGAGTTTGTTAAATAAAAGTTTGGTTGGATTGAAGTATTTGAGTTATTCTTTTGAAAAATATGTTAATTGAGTTGCATTAAGGATACAACTTCTAATTATTAGCTAATAGAAAGGTTTTCTTGTATTTTAGATGCTCCGAAAAAAGAGCTCTACTTTTTGGCTTTAGTTGATGTTCTTACCCATTATGGCGTAAAAAAGAGAACAGCCCAAGCAGCCAAAGCAGTTAAACATGGTACCAATGCTGAGATCTCAACAGTGCATCCAGAACAGTATGCTAAGCGTCTTCTTGATTTTATGTCCAAAGCTATGGAGTGAAGACAACTTCTGTGAGATTGATTATATGAGACATAGAAATACATCAGGTGGTGCCATACACCACGCTGTGTTCATGACACACATAGCTTTTGCTCTTTGATGTTGTGGCAATTCACACTCTTTAAACTGTAGAACAGTTCCAAGCATTTCAATGCACTAACGTTATGTTCTGTTCCGATTTTTGTTTGAATGTGCTATGCATGAACTCTTTAAGTTCCTGTTTACAAGTTTTTTTTTTTTTACATCTCTCTAAATATTTTGGCAGTATCATTCAAAAGTTAAAAATACTCAAAATGAATCAAAATTTTTTAGATTACTTGTTTTATATTGTTAAATGTGAAAATTTTATTTCAAACATTTGTTTTTAACTGAAACTTTTTTTTCTATCGGGACTGTCTGTTTATATATTTTCAAAAATAATAGTAAAATTAGTATTATGTTTATTTGCCAAATACAACTTTTCCCTTCTCAAAGTTTCATTTCAAAGTACGTTTATATTGTAATTCAAGAAAATTAAATTTTAAGTGAATATAATTCATATTCTAATTTTCCTTAATTTCTGTTTCATAATTTTACGAGAAAATTTAATTTCTTGTAAAGAGACTACATGCATTTGAATATTTAAAATTTTACTCTCTCTCACACACTTCTGTTCTATAGAAAAATTAATGGAAAAAAAATAAATTGTATTATGATTGTTTATTGATCTGAACATTTTTATTATAAGTGTTTCAAATTTATTTTAATTGTGTATAAATCAATTTCATTTTGCTGTGTTTTGTTGCTCTGTCATTGCTGAGAGAATTAAGGGAATCGTTTTTAGAGAGTTGTTTAAAAAGGAAAGAATTCTCTTTGCTGTGAAAGTATCAAATCATTCAAAATTATTTATATCCTTAAAAATTTTTAACCAGTGATGTGGCTGTGTGCAAATAGTTTTTTTTTTTTAAATAATAATTATGTTGGAAAAATTACTATCACTCATTCAAATTTTTATTTAACTAGACATTATTCAATGGTTAAATAAATATTTTAAAAACATATTTTGTTAAAATCTTTTTTTTGAAATATAAATAATGGAGAGTAAAAATTATCAACTTTTATCTGACATCCGGAACTGATTATTTTGGAGCTACAACAGTGATATAGCAATGCACAAGTATTTATAGACACTGATATGTTAGATCATTCAAAACAAAAAGAAATCTTTTTTGATATATATATACATATTCTTGCTGTACTTGTCAAGCATTCTATTGTGATATATATTGTATATAAAGCTTTAAAAGTCATTTATGTGTTTCTTTTTCTGTGTTCATGTTCTACTTGATGTTTTTTTAAAAAAAAAACTAAATTCTAGTTCATGTTATACTCCGTAATTTTAACCTTTAAACAACTTCATGTACCTTGTAATCTTGCAATTCTAAAATCCAAAAAGCCGTTTTTTTTTTTTTTTTTTTTTTTTGCCATCATGCGCCACTCTTGATGCGAAAGAAACTAGCTAATTTTATTTTTAACTGAAAAGCCTGAGACAGAAAGTCTATTCCTCCAAATTGCATAGACAGAAAGGAGAAAGATTAATTTCTTTTCTTTTTTTTTCTTTCTTTATGCAATGTTAACATTGGACTATGATTGGTTGAAATCCCAGAGGACCCACTAAAGGAAATGTGGATCCTTTAAATTTTAAGTGAAAACTGTATAATTGCAACTTATTTTTTATTTAAATATTTTTTTCCCTTCATATATTTATTTCCTGTTTTTCCTCATTGAACCAGAGAATAAATAAAATCTGATCAATTACGCGAGTAGCCACCCTCATTGATAATGACGTTCTTAAGTGTATTTTATCTTACTGTTGAAAGTATAACTAAAATATAAAATGTGTATAGTTTGGTTTTGAAATGAATAGGAATTCAATGTTAAAAATAGTTTTTCTTCAAATAATGTATTTATTAATCAGTGTACGAATGAAGACTCTATGATCTAAGCTTTATAATGTTTTTTAAGATCTTTTTTTATTGTAGGATTGTGACATACAAATGCTTATGAATGTTTGAAAAAAGTTTTAATTTGGATTATTCTAAATAACAGCAATTAATAAATTTATAAAAATAGATTGTAGTGGTTAAAAAATATTTAATTGCTTTTAAAATAAATAAAAAATCAAGTAAATGATATATATTATAATGAAAATAAAGTAGAACTGGTCAAACTCTTAAAATCTGCTACGGGTAGTGAAACCTCCATGGCATTTATTTGTTTTAGTTGAAAGCTGTTGTTTCTCTAATGATAGAGTATGATAAGTACACATGCATACATATATAATATATATATATATGAGTGTGTGAATGCAGAGGTACAAAGAGATACAGTACTCATATATATTATTATTATTAAAATTGACTTTTGAGTTTGGCAGAATGGCTTATAGTGCTGGCTGATGTTAGAACTTTAATATTGTGCTACATTGTCATAATATCTATATTTTTCCAACTTAATTAATTCAGATTATTTTTCTGTTGCACTATATTTTTCGTATCCAAATCAATTTAAATATAAATTTTTTCCGAAATTTTCTTTAAAAATTTTAACTATCATAATTAAAAAATACTAGCGCACTAGGTAACGATATTAATAATGATACTATTAGCAATATCTTATTGATCCTAATTTTACAGTATTCCATATTTATTGTCAAGGCTAACATTTTGAAAATTTAAAACCTGACAATATGTTTTAAAATAACTATATTTTATGAATGATAGGTTGTGTAAGAAGAGTATTTTCATCCTTTCAGATGTGATATTATTTTTAAGATTTGTTTGTAACTCACATTTTGACTCTGCTTTTCAGTTTATTATCTTACGTTTATTTGCTGTTGAACAAATCTTATGTTGAAAAATAGCCGATTATGAAAGATGTGAAGTAGTCTTGCATTTTAATTTTGTGATAATACTCTTAATTTGTAAAATTACACATACATAGAGGTTTTAACAAAAAATGTATTTCTGACAAAAATTTGAATGAATTGTATGCAGGTTAGCAACTTATTTTCTAAAGAAATGTCATGTTATTTTATGCCATAACAAAACAGAATTTTTTTTTCCATCTCAGAAACTGAAAATTCAAATTAAAATAACTGATTTTTTTTGTAACAAATAATTGTTTAAATTTTTCATTTATGGAAATATTTTTAATTTTAAAATTTCGATGTTAAACAAATCAAAATGCAGTGTATCTAGCATATTTGAAAAATTGATTTTTTTTTTTAAATTTTGAATTTTTGCTATTGAATTAATTGACACATTATGTAAATTGTACAATTTTGAGAATTAAATAGTTTTCCACTTTAGAACTTAGGGTATTGAATAAAATAAAACATAATAATGCACTTTACACAGTAATAACGTGTACATTGTGCCAAATTTGAAAGCTAATTTTACTATATTTCTGATAAATGATAAGTGCAAAATTGTTTCAACCTTTAGCATTCGATGGAAACATCAGTGTTTGCATTCCTTCCTCATTTAAGAGTTCTGTATTTAAGTGTATTAAACCATTATACATATTTTATTCATCTTAATTTTTAAATGTTAGATTTCATACAATTTTGTTCAAATATAGAAATAGCTCAAATGAGTAATTTCAAGATGCTTTTTTACGTAGTGAATGAGTGGTTCTGCTATGAAAGTAATGTGTCTAGGATCAGTGACACTTATTACTGCAGATCATACTTTTTAATCACACTGAATAGTTAAATTGTTTCAAAAGATATCTTTGAATCATAATTTTATATTTTATTTTATTTTTTAAATAGTTTTAATGATGGTGTAACTTTGCATTTGTCCTCACACTCTACCATTTTTCGTTATAAATTTAATTTCTTAACTTAATTTAGTGGATTTTTTTAATGTGAAATTCCTTTAATGCATGTTTAGCACTAAGTATGCATGTACCAATCAAATTATATTTCTGATAGTGCATTTGAAATGTTCTACTTTTTTGTTTATATTCATAAATTAATGTAACAAGTTTTTTTTGTTAAAGAATTTTTCTTTGCATTTAGAAACAAAAGAAAAATTCTTTAATAGGGTCTTACGATTACTTGTAAAATTTTTTTTCTTCTGATATTTGAATAACCTCTAATTTTTAGTACAATATACTCTCGATATCTCGAAAACCCTGTTATGTGAAGGGAAAGAAAAACATTTCCCTTGACATTATATGTTTACCTAATTTTAATATGAATTCCTATGTCAGAGTTTCTTCTCAAAGCTTATTGTAAATCAATTCTTTTCTATTTAATGCATAATTCTTACTTATAAAAATAAAATTATCATTGTTGTATTTAGACTTTAGTCAATTGTCATTAAATCCATATTTATCAGTAGTTCTTTTCACATGTCATGACTCTAATTTTTAGAGTAATATTTTAGAATATATTTTTCTACTTTTTATGAAGTTACTTAGTTCTGAACTTCTTATCTCATAAAACTCAGTGTCTCAAAATTTTTTTTAGCATCCCTTCAATTTTGAGATATTGAGAGAATACTGTATTTATTTTTTGCATTCAGATTAACGATATCTTCAATTTCTTATAATTTTTCATACTCTGAGTGTTGATCTTCATGAAATTTATACCGAGTGTATTGGAAATGACTACCCTTAATGTATATTTTTAGATACAAAGTGAAGTAAAAAACAAAAAAACAGTAAGAGTTCCAAATTAATATTTACACGACGAAGCAAAAATGCTGTTGAAAATTAAAATACTAGAGAGGAAGGCAGGAGCAAAAGCCAATTTCATTACTTGATGAAACTTAAAGATGTTTCCAATAATAGTCTTTCAACTCCCCCCTATTTCCTTCCACAATAAAATAAGTTTTTTGATAATTTCAGTGCTGCCTTCCTTAGCTCTGATTTGTTAGTTTTCGATAGTGTTTTTGTTACTTTCTTGATAAAATGTATGACATTGACCAAATCTGAAACGATTTTTTTAAACTTTACTATTAGACTTTTTATATGAGCTAAATTTTTTAACAAACTCCTAATTTATTGCATATTTAAATTTGTTTGCATTTTTAAGTGGACTTTAAATTTCAAAGTTTTTGCTTATCGGGGTCTGTGAAAGTGCACACTTGTCATAAAATTTTTGACAGCATCCTAGATTTTAAAGAGTAATCCATTTTTTCTGTGTGTTTATTATTTTTTTTTCTATCTTGCTGTACTCTTTAAATATACTTATAGATTTTAAAAAGAAGAAACTGCATTTAAATAGTTTAAAAAAACGTGTTCTGTGGTTTTGTGTAACAAAACTGAATTGTAAAAATAGAAATACTGTTGAATGTAGAAAAGCAGTAGTTGTGATGTTGAACATCTGTATTAATTTGTACATTATTTTATTGCAATAAACTTGTTCGGTGTGGTTTTCTAGTTTAGTTAGCTTTATTAAACTTTAAAGGTTTAATTATTATTGCACCATAAGCTTTCATATTAAATTTGAAGCAGTAATTGAGGCGCTTATGGTGAAAATGTATTGTAATATTTTTAAAGAAAATCAGCATTTTTAATTCAGTATACCTCCTGGAAAAAAGTATTCTATCACTCAAGGGTGCGTAGTTTAAAAAAAAAAAATGCTTAAAGGTGCTTTTATCGTTGGTGTTTAAAAGGTGCTTTATTTTTCCTTTTCCAAAGTAAGATTTTTTTCTCTTTACTATGCCGATTTTCGCCACGAATTACGCAAACAGCGAGCTTGCAAAGATTTTCCTCACGTTATTAAAGTTATTCTGGTATATTGGGTTGAATGTAGTGGAACAAACAGCCTAAACGAAATGTTAATTATACTCCCAAAGAATTAGGAAAGAAATTTACGAGAAATATTTCGATAGAATTGAACACTGGAATTAGGAATTATTTCTTAAATGATGGAAGTCCTTGGACCAATAATTCTTAGTATTAAACAAGAAAACGTGCTCAATAGAGATCAATTTAGGTATGTAAATACTCCTTCAAAAACATTCTTCTGACAGAAATTGAAGCATTTTGAGTATCTAATTGAATAAAAAAATATTTAATATTATAGATCATGATGGTAAATTTACTGTATGCGTGACTCTTAATGGCAAGTGGTAGATACTTCAAAGGCACAGTGCGTCAAAAAAAAACTGGACCACCCTGAATAGCTTTTGATCTAATGATCAGATCTTAGGATTCGATCTTAATGGCTCGGCTAGTAGCAATTTGGGAAACATGGGCCCATTAGTTTGATCAGGAGAGCTCTCCTAAGTTTGGACACCTTAATGTGAATTTTACCTTTTGCGTATTTCGCTATATCGCGAGAATTTTTTTAGCGAATTGAAAAAATAATTGCACACAATTATAAAATTCGTTTTATTCCATGCTAAAAATAAGCATAAGAAAGTCATATGTTTAAAATTTGATTTCTCGGGAACTATTCGACCTATTTTGCTCAAATTTTGTATTTTGCCTTGTAAAATTATATTCTTTAAAATTATGTAAAAATTTATATGCTGTACAGTTCAAAATTTTTTCTAAAACCATTATTAAATAATGTAACAAAAAATAATAACTATTCACTAAAAAAAATTTTGCATCGAATTATCTTTGAATAAACGAATTTTATAATTGTGTGAATATTTTTGTTTGTTTTCAATTCGCTTATTAAGTTCTTGAGCTATAACGAAATACGCATAAAGTAAAATTAACATTAAGGGATGAAAACTTGGATAGCTGTAGTGGTGTTTACCTTTTCTATTAATGTTTGCTGATTTGAAATCATGTCTCTTCCACGGAATTCTTAGGTTTCGCGAACACCATTTGGAAACTATTGGTCTACGGAACACTTTCAATGACTTATGATGTTATGATTAGCTCTTCAAATGTCAAGATGCGGTGTTATTAATTCGAAGACCTAATCCTGACTATACTGATGGATTAGTACAGACGATATTATAAATCACAATGTTTTTTTTTGACTAAACATAGATTATTATTTTTTGTTGTTGACGTATTTGGATTTCCGTCCCTTAAAAAATATGGTTCCAGTATTTTGTTAAGAGTTGAGTGGTCGAAAGCTGACTATTAGAATCTCTTTCAAATTTCAGCAGATGAATTTTAGATGTTTTTTATTTCGTCTTCCTCATAAGTGATTCGTGCTTTCATGCATTTTCGGTTCTTTAATATTGACTGGCATTCTCTTAGTGTATGTACTTTTTGGAACCTTTATTTTTGAAAAAGATTTGATATGAAGGGGGGAGCCAGCCATGGTGGTAGCTCACCTCCCAATGATGTGTCCCGGATTTTAATCCCAACGATGGCTGGTCGATACGAATTTCTCACCCTGTTAACATCGACCTCAGAGCAGACGGAAAATATCCTCAGTGGTAGATATTTCATGGGTTAGAGTCTCCTTGACGTTAGGCTAACCGTGGGAGATTTTCGTGGTTTTCTCTATGTAACGCAATTGCGGGTTAGTTTCATCATTAAAAACAGTTTACATATATATGAAGACGTATCGTTACCAAACACTGGGTATATCAGTCTCATTGGTACGAGTGTTCGCAGTCACTTTACGGAAAGTTTCAAATCAAGTAAAAGTGGTGAATTCGATTTTTTTAAAAAAAAACTTTTACAGAAGTTAATTCGAAATGTTGAAAAAAAAACATATACTATGCGCTATTAAAGTAATAATTTAATTCGGAGAACTAAGTTTCATTGAGTAACGCCGTAATAAAAAAAAAATCCGGAAATAATTACTTTCTCCAGTTTCTAAACAGCGGAAATAATCATACACCATGGCTTCCTCTTCATACCACGTGATTATTTATCAGATCATTCTATTTTAAAACATACTGCGAAACATTTTATTGGAAAAAATGTTCATTATGATATTTGTTATTCTCCTGTTTAGTTTATTAGTTGCACCTTTCAAAGCTGACGATTCAGTGAGTGGTGAGTCATTTTTTACATGCGGATATAGTTTTTTGATTATTTCCATTTCAAATGGGAACCTATGTTTAGATCTTAGTCATTTAATGTTCGTAAGAATGTATTTAGTTTGTCCCCCCCCCCGAAAAAATATCAAATTTTCTTTTTATTGAATCATTCGAAAATTTAACATTTACAATTTAATATTTTATTTTATAATCGTCGTTGAACAGCCAACCCAATTTTGAGTTCACGACTACCAATATTCAAATCCGTGGCCTTGTAATTTTGAACTCAATCCAGAAGACATGGGAACTCCTGGATCAAGTATTGGGAGAAACTAGTCTTTGTTGAGAACTTTCTTGAGGAAATTAACCCATATTTGCGTTACATAGCGAGAAAAACCACGAATACCTGCCACGGTTAGCCCGATGGTAAGGGGACTCTAATCCATGATTCATCTACCACTGAGTATATTTTACGTCAACACTGTGGTCGGTGCAAAGCGTGTGCGGAATTCTTATCGTCCAGCCATCACTGGGATTCGAACTCTGGTCACTTCATTAGGAGGTGAGTGCTCTATCCCCTCACCTGAGCCACCTCGGCTCTACATTAGACAATTTTGTCACCGTCGTTGAACAGCCAACCCAATTATGAGTTTACGACTATTAATGTTCAACTCCGTTCTCTAGAGTAATTTTGAACTCATTCCAGAAGGCAAGGGATTTCCTAGATCAAGTATTGGGGAGAAAATTGCCTTCATGGAGGAATTTATGATGGAACTAATCTACATTTGCGTTACATGGAGAGGAAAATCTCCCACGGTTAGCCTAACGACCAGAGGACTCTAACCCATGTTTCGTCTAGCACTGCGGATATTTTACATCAGCACTTTGTCGGTGCAAGCCGTGGGCAAAATTAACCATTGACAATTTAAAAGAATATTTGCAACATAATTCTAAGCCGCGTTTTCAAATTATTCTGGAGGGTGTTTTTTTAAAGTGAGTTTTGAGTTTGGTAAGGAAACATTACAATTTGCGTAAAGAACTGAATTATAACTGAAACTATTTATTTTATGCACCTTTAAAAGCGTGGTATTGAATGTCTTCGATTTGAGTTGAACAATTCAAAGGAGTGTGTTAAGGAACATTTTATTTTAAGTTATCACCAGATTAAATGTTTATGTAGACTTTTAAGAGAGATGTCAAATCTAAACACCAATAATGGAGGAATCGTTAACCAAGCACACCATTACACTATTTTTGAATTAGTTTCGAGTTCGAAAGCGCCAATGTTACCATACTTTGGATATCGCCAATTGATTAGTTTCATTCGAATACTAAATGGCGTCAATTTATTTTCTTCTATGCTATTAAACATCTACAGAAATAAAAGTTCGTCATTTCATGTTCATGTCTGCATACGTAGGCTTTTAGTTGTGTAATAAGGATAATTAATATTTTAGTTTTTAAATACCCGTCAATTGTATATACCTGCAAAGAACGTCATCGTGGGTAAATCGTGATATTTGTCGATACAGAAGCCAATCAGGTTCGATACTTAAGCGTGATGTCGCTTATATCCAATTAAAAAAATCACATGGTTAGGGATAATCAAATCATATATCATAGATTTAAATCACATGTTAGGCATAATCACGTCATTTCTTCTCGAGTTGGAAGTATCCAATACCTGCAAGTGACGTAGTGTGGTATTTGTTTAAATTAGCAACTGTTCTTTCCATTCTATTTCGAGTAAGCCAAACCCGTCAAGTATCAATTCTCTTACGTGACACATTCTAAATTCTTTCACAAAGATTCTTTCACAAAGATTTCAATTCTTTCACGACATATTTACACAGAGACTTGACCAAAGGCAGAGCCCTGTGGATCATAAACAAACTAATTATGCAATGAAGTTGCCAGACACACAAAAAGCAAAAATATGTCACGGTTACAATAAAATACATAAACAAATAATAAATCTAAGTGAAGTAAGAAAAAAAAAATTGACGAGAAAGAATTATAATTCAACTAATTCGATGTACGATACGGCTCTATATTTAATTAGCTAATCGTTAATTAACATTCTAACTTATGTATAGAGAAACTTAGCTCAAATTTAACTAAAAAAAAAGTGGTTGTCATTACGCTGACTTCTCTCTCTAACTCGCCTTTTCGTCATTCACTATATTAGGGATCATTCCTGATAACGGTAGCCATAGTGACGCAAACTTATGAACATTTTTTCTAAAATAAGAAAGTAACTCGTTTTAAAATAAACATATGGAAAAAATAAGCTATAAAAACAAGTGAAAATTCTAAAAAATTAAATTCATACCAAATATGTTAACAAAAGGGAAGATAAACAATAAAACGGACGGCGTTATAGTACGGGAATATACTAAACAATTCGTGTTTTCAAATGATTTTGACTAAGGTTCAGATTATCTTTAATGAATATTTAACTTTTTTTTCTTCTTAAGTGCTTTGCACTTGAGGTGAAGCTAGAATTTTAAATCATAAGTACAGTAAATAATTATCTGAGCTTAGAACGGACAACTAACATATACTATATTTTAAAAGTTATTAAACTTTTTTAAAAGCGGCTTATACACTTAGAAGAAAATTTTCAAAATCTCTTTTTTTTACCAAATTTTTATGAGCTTAGATAATGCAGCGTTAGAATAACTTTTAAAAAATTAGATCACGAACGCTCTTTACTGTCACATAACTGAGGTTTTTAGCGTTAACGTTTTGTGCCTTTTTTAGAATTGGCGTAAAGGGCCACGGCTAAATTATGCTAAACTTAACCTAAAAGTCTTGAACTGCCCTGAGACTTAAGAATCGAGTTGTGAAATTGGAAACTTTAAAACGCTATTTCGCTCCGTGGTGGCTTAGGGTATAGATGGCTCGTTTCTCAATGAGGTGATCCGTGTTCGAAACCCAGCGATGGGTGGTTGATACAAATTCCGCACGTGGCAACGTACCCACCACAGGACTGACGTAGAATATCCTTAGTTTTAGACGGATTACGGGTTAGACTGTTCCTGTCGTCAGGCTAATCGAGGTAGGTTTTCGTGGTTTTCTTTTCCATGTAACACAAATTCGGATTAGTTTAATCAAAATGTCCTCCACGAAGGCAAATTTCACAAAATATTTGATCCAGTAGTTCCCTTGTCTTCTGGATTGGGTTCAAAATTACAAGGCTACAGAGTTGAACATTAATAGACATAAACTCAAAATTGGGCCGACTGTTCAACGATTTTTATAAAATAAAGATATTCTTTCTGTAAAGACAGAGCTTTCAAAAACAGTATATAGAAGTGAGGAAAAACCGTTTATGATGAAATGAAAGCAAAACATATTACCAATTTATTTATACATTTCTGGAAAGGACAAAGCAAATTGGATGCGTGCAAGTGATGTTAGTAAATCGGGGCATTTGCCAATTCGGAAATCAACCATCAGGTTCCACACATATGCGTGACGTTGCTTAGAGGTAATCCAATTACAATCTGATTCACCTCTTCTCGAGTTTCAGTTAGGTACTTGCAACTCGAGTAAAAGAGGATCACTGTTACACAGATACGTGACCTATGATCTCAGAGCGGCCATGTCGTATGATTATGCGGCATGTAAAAGATCCCTGGAGTGCCTTATTGGCTCTTTGGCACTTCCGGTAAAATTAAATTCCTAGTGCACTTTATCATCTAAATGGAGTCTCGGTGCTGCCATCTAGTGTGGCAGAAACTAGACATCCAAATTAACGTGGACAACGGTATCTCACCCATTGTGGTGGTCCTGAAAGAATGGATACCACTTCTGGAGAACGCACTAGGTCTGCTCATCGGCAAGACTGATTGTTCAGCTCATTGGAAATAAAAAAAAATGATCTCAGTGCCAGCTGATTGTTTATAAACAAGATGGCGTGTTTAAGTCGAGCTAAATTTCTTATCATAAATTGGAATGTTAATTAAAGTGAAATTAATTAAATTGAACGCCGTATCACTCATCGAATTCTTTAAAGTATAATTCTATCTCGGCAACGTCTTTCACTTGACTTATATTTATTATTTGCTCATATATTTTATTGTAACCGTGGTATATTTTCGCTTTGTGTACATGGCAACTTCGATGCATAGTTTGTTTATGTTCTGCAAGGCTTCGTGCCTATCCTTGTGTTAAGCAAAAAATTTATAATGAAGAAATTAAAATCTCTGTGAAAGAATATAGAATGTGTCACTTAAGAGAATTGATAATTGAGAGACTTGGCTTACTCGAAAAGAACAGTTGCTACTGTAAACAAATGCTTAATTTCAATAACCAATGAGAATCGAAATACCCATTCTACGTCACTTGCAGGCATCCCATTGTAGTTCCCTCCATTTTTTTTTTAAATTTCAGATGTCTCTTCGTGCAAGGGAGTGTTGTGCCACGACAGAAACACGTGCTTTCACGTCTATTTTACGTGCGATATCTCCAACAGCATCGACAATTCAACGGAGGATTACAGAGATTACATGACATGGTGCAACCAAGAACAATATTTCATATGTGGCATCAATTGCTTTGCGAACTCATTCCTTTGTGATGGTTACCTTGATTGCAATAACGGAACAGATGAAATCAACTGTGGTAATATTTTGAATTTTCTTTGTACTTATGCGTTATAGGGATGAAGGCCACCCCAATGATAAAAGCGAAATTGTCAAACTAATTTGTAATTGTGTAATTTGCCGATTGAGTCGCCATGTTTGTGAAGCAAAAAATAATGTAAGGGTAAATGCAATTCATTCATTTATAATTTGACTAGAAATAATTCTATCATATTTAATGCAGTCCTATAAGATTTATGAAAGACTTTTTGTTTCCAATATAAACCAAACGGAAAAATCCATTGTATTCAAGTCGGTAGAATCATGTGGCTATTCTCGACTAGTGACAGTATTTATCATTGTTCTTGAGCTTTGCATGAGCTGCACACATCGTTTGTCTAAAGCAGAGGTCGCCAAAGTGGTCTATATAGACCCCCAGGGGTCTATTTAACAAAAGCGGGGGTCGATCTGAGACAGGGGGGCGAATGGGGGTCGATCCGAATCGGAAGGGTCGATTGTGGATCGAGAAAAAAAACAGTTCTCAATATGCAAATCACACATACCTAATTAAGTATGCAAAATTTGTGAATTTTTTTTAATAATTGACTCAATATAAGTTTCTTTATGAAACATAAATTAATAAACGTATATTTATTGGGGTGAAACAAGTATTTACGTACCACCGCGCAGTGGCACGAACTCAGGGCAGTTTATAAGTCATATGCATATGTGCACTTGTCCAAATGTCACGTGTGACGAGCATTTACGTTACAAATGCAAATATCATATGCAGTTTCAGCCATCTTTGAAAACTGTGTTGAATATTTGCAGTGTCATTATTAAAACTTTTATAGTTTTGGATAATTAGTTATTGTTTCGATTA
Source organism: Parasteatoda tepidariorum (assembly GCF_982258835.1). Lineage (NCBI taxonomy): Eukaryota > Metazoa > Arthropoda > Arachnida > Araneae > Theridiidae > Parasteatoda > Parasteatoda tepidariorum. The sequence goes on along the minus strand of NC_141763.1, from coordinate 96,238,660 downwards.
AACCATTCGTTTGGTTTAGATATCAGTTTTAATTATCAATGCACAAAAAAGAAGGTAAGCATTAATAATATGGATTAGTACAGCCCGCGACAAAACTATAGCACACTTTGTATTTTTTTAAAGAAAATTACAAAATTGACCAATTTTGAACCCTATATAGCGAACCTTGCAAAAAAAAAACACCAGGCACATCCATCTCATTGATCAAGAAGCACCTTAGTTACTTTACTTATTGTATCTACTTATGCATGATTACTTATTATTTAATAATAAGGTATTTAAATTTCAATACTAATATATTTTTCATAAAACTATTGTTACACAATGTACTATTACTTTAATAAATGTTCAAAATCATAAAATAAATGTACACAGTATCTAATAGAGTTTTATTTTAATTAATAGAAAATTACTTTCGTGGGGGTCGATGGAGATTTCGAAAAATTATATAGGGGTCGATGATCAAAAAAGTTTGGCGACCCCTGGTCTAAAGTAAGAACTCCCCTAGCCATTCCTCTGGACCCGTGGCTGTGACTATGGTAATGAGGTATAACTATTCCAAGTAGGGGTGTGGGGTCATTGTTTAGGACAGGTTTTGGCTCGGATGGGAGAGAGAGAGGGAATATTTTTCTTTGGTCTACTGTGTTAGTCCTAGAGTAAAGAGAAGCTACCCTCCCTGAAATGCACTATTCTTGTTTCCATAGCAGCAGACATCGTCAGATTTTGTGGCAGGGGGAGTTCTCACTTTAGACAAACTGCAGATTCAGTTTTGGTTTTCAAAGAATATTAGGTTTTTATCCAAAATAGTTTTTATTACTCTACATAAATGTTTAAACATATTATGTATATAATTTAAAAATGTTTATTGATTAAAATATATCATTATAACAAATAGAGAAATACATAATAGCTAAAGAAAAAAACGATGGTAATATCTTCAATAGGATTAAATAGAAACCTAATTATATATATGTAGTAGTTATTGATCATCATCCCCGAAACCATCTACTTCCTCGTTGAAAGGTGCCAGATTGTCTGCAAGGGAAAAGTCCCAGAATATTTAATTGATTTCAGAACTATTTAATTTAGCCTGTCTTTGTTCTGAAACTCTGCATGTAGGCAGTTCTCCGCTATCGATTTAGCTGTTATACTTATTTTCTTTCTTTATTAAATTTGTTAAGTCTAATTGTTAAATTAATTATAGTTGTAGTTTTATCTAGACACAAATTCTGGAATTAACCTGTGTTCAGGAAATAAGACTCGTGCAAATATCTAAAGAAAACATTTATTTAAGCTAAACAAAACAGATTCTACACACCCAGCGTGTTCTCGAAACATACCGCTGTTTAAAGAAGAATACACAGAAAAGCAAGTATCAAATTCGTGTCCCAACTTTTATACTGTGAAGATAGGGACCACTTCAGTTCGCTCACAAGAAATAATGATAGATACAGCAGTGACGCCACAATTGTATTTTTTCCTCCCTTACTCCACAAATCACTACATTTATTTATCAAAATTATTAGAAAAAAAATTAAAAATAAAGAAGAAAAAGAAGGTATAGTTCAAATTTCATTAAAAACAACGCTTAAAAATATCTTTTGATCTAATTTCAATTGAAACCTGTACCGGTTTCGTTGTCACATGGGTCCACCTTCATCAGTAACAATGACAGGGATGGCAAAACAAAAATGGAGTTAGACAGAAGTTACTGTTTGTCTATAGAAAGAAGTCTTCGTCTGGAGCAGTGGCGGTGAATATGGTTGCGAAGGTGGGTTTTTCGATCGGCGAGAGAAAGGAAAAAAAATGGGGTATAAGAGCTTCTCTCTTGGAAATGCGATTTTTCCATAGCAGCAGACAGCCTTAGACTATCTGGTGTGGGGAGTTCTTTCAATAGACAAACTATGAACCATACTATGAATGGTTGAGCTTGTAAAACTAAGCACAGATGGCACTACGGGTTAATATTCGTCTTAAGACTTCCAGGTTGCTACTTCCGATTGATTTTTAAGCTTAAACTTGAAAAGGGATGACAACAAATACTATTATACTAATAGTGTTTAAAATATAACGCATTCTTTCAAATTAAACTTCAACAAAGCAAACAACAAATGAATTCGAAACACTTCACAAGCATGCAATTCTAAAAATATCAAACGGTGATATTTTACATAAATATAGTCAAACAAGGCATAACACTCAAAAGATGGCAAACCTTACACTTTATTTATGTTCTAAAATTAATTTTCTTAAATTTCCTTTAGACTCACAACCAGTTAGAATTCGTAACTTATAGGAAATTCTTAAGAATGGTAAAATTATGCTTAAATTTATTCACAAATTACAATAATAAAACTTCTCGGAATATTAAGCCTGTTCATACATCGCCCCAGAAGCAATAAGATAAGCGGAGGAATACACCGGAAGTTTGCTAAATTTCTTCCGCTTTTAGGTAGCTTGTTATTGTTTACATTCAGTCAACCATCCATATTCTTTGTAAATAAAATGGTCGTCTCAAGGTCTAACGAATTTTCCGCTCTCACCCATTTTCCCTTTCTGTTTCCTTGGTTACTAAAAATATTACTTTTTCCCACAAAGCGGTGCGTTTTAGTAAGAAATGGGAATATTCTGGCGAGAAGAAAAATCACAATTTGTAGATACCATGATAACGGGAGAATAAATGTTTGGAGAGTAGGAAAACCGCGTAACTTTGAGAAGCTTATTCAATTTATAAAGAGTATAATAGAGATAAATATATAGTTAATAGTAACATCATGAAATTGATAGTAAGTATTAGAAAATAAAAATATATAATTAATGAAACAGCTTTAAAAGCTCCAAAAACTCTACGAAGTCTATAGGACTAACAATTTAGAAGTTATGAGAGTTAAGAGTATGAAGGGAAGTTAGGAATATAAAAAGTAAAATATTTTGCTTTTTTTTTGTGCATATGATCATTATTGCTTCGGAATGTTTACCTTTATCGACTTTCTTTTGGTTTCATTGCATTCAGAGTAAGAGAATAAATAAAAAGCAATACCTCTCTTGTTTAGATAGCTATGCCAGAAACCTAAATACATGTATAAGTACAAAATTTGTACTTTTTATACATAAAACTTTTATAATTTTTATAAATTCTTAAATGTTAGTCCTATCGATTTGGTTTTGAACACATGCGATTAGCCGAAATGAATACATAGGATTTAATACTTTAAGTAGTTGCATAGCAATGACAGAAAAAAACGTAACAAATCTCACTATATGAAATCATATAGTGAGGTTTGTCCCCTTGGGGGAGGAGGCAGATATCCATATAGGGCCATAGTTATGACTTTTAGAACTATTTCCAGCTTACGCCTAATTATTTTCGTAATAAGCCTTTATTAGTGACAGAGGAACTGGTCTAATTCCAGAATATTATTGACATCAGAATAATTTGAAAATTACACAAGGAGAAAAAATTGAAACATTTAGGCGGGCTCAGAAGTGTGGAAGCTCTAGGTCTGGGCCTCTCAGACTTTATGTCAAATCGGGCCTTGTTTACGCTGAAACTTAAGCGTTATCACAAGCATTTTTTTTTCTTCATGAAGCAACTACAGACCACATAATACATACCATCTTACTCATAGATGAATGACATTCATTGTATTAGTAAGATGGTATGAGATATTTTTTCCCCTCATGAAGCAACTACAGACCGCATTATACATACCATCTTACTCATAGATGAATGACATTCATTGTATTAGTAAGATGGTACAAAGAATTTTTTTTCTTCGTGAAGCAACTACAGACCACATAATACATACCATCTTACTCATAGATGAATGGCATTCAATGGATTAGTAAGATGGTATAAAGCATTCTTTTTTCTTCTTCATGAAGCAACTACAGACCACATAATACATACCATCTTACTCATAGATGAATGACATTCATTGTATTAGTAAGATGGTATAAAGCATTTTTTCTCCTTCATGAAGCAACTACAGACCACATTATACATACCATCTTACTCATAGATGAATGACATTCAATGTATTAGTAAGATGGTACAAAGAATTTTTTTTCTTCGTGAAGCAACTACAGACCACATAATACATACCATCTTACTCATAGATGAATGGCATTCAATGTATTAGTAAGATGGTATAAAGCATTTTTTTCCCCATCAGATAACTACACTTGTCGATCAGATCAGTACAAATGCAGTGATGGAGAATGTATTCCCGGTAGATGGGTGTGTGATGGTGACAGAGACTGCTCAGATGGAACGGATGAAAACGACTGCGTCTACGAGAGAGGCCTCTACCACAGGTGCAGAAACGGTCAACACGTTCGGAAACAGCAAGTCTGCGATGGTATATCTCAATGCGAAGATCTTTCAGATGAAGAAAATTGCAGTAATTTGTTTTCTTTATTATATTCTATCTCACAAATCAGTGCTTATATTATGTTTATTATTAAATATTATTAAATAAAACCATTATTATTAAATATGACACCGTTATTTATCGAACTTCAAGCCTTGATGGATTGAAAAGCAATTGCTTAAGTACAGAGAGTAGAAGATGCTGATTAATACTTACAAATGAATTATACTCAGTTGTTTAACCTAATATAAAAACCGATAAATATATAGGTGATTGGTACAAGGGTGACAGTATTTCAGTTTTTGTAGATTTGGATGAACTCCTATAACGAAACTTGCTGTATATAATTACAGAATAATAATTAAATTTGCATTCAAAATTAACTGAAAATAAAATACAATGAAAATCGTTATTAATAACTATGAACTTTTATTTATTATTATAACAAAAATTTCTGGTTCGAGAGGCTAAATATTTTTTTTAAAAAAAGAAGAAAAGTTTCAGAAATACAAATTTACAATGGCGGAAAGGAAAGTGCAACTCGGAAAGTTAATGGACATATCCCAACAGAGCCTAACCAACACCTCCTAGAAGGAAGAAGGCCTCAGCACGGATCAATTTAATAGTCCGACTTAACGGACATAAACTGTACAATAAATGAAAAATAAGAAAGATGTCCCTAAGTTCAGGCTACTAAAGGATCAAATTTCTTGTTTATGGTGACCCATGCTGAGGCTTTCTCTTTTCTAGGAGGTATTGTTCTAACCTTCCGTTGTAAAATCATAAATGCAAGTGACATATAGAATACACTTCACCAAGGAAAACATGATTTGGCTATTTATTGTAATAAAATGTTGCTAAGTATGCCAAAGCCTTTTGTCTTAGCCTTATGCCCTAAAATGTGTTGGCGGCTAAGAAATTGTGATAATTAATAACGACTTTTCAATCGAAACTAAACATGGTAGATTCAATGCAAATATAGCAAGAGGGAATCTCTAAAAAATGGTCACATGCCGTTGAATAAATAGACATGAATTACTTTTCATTGAAAAAATACAACAGTTTTTTTAATTACTGGAAATATATTTTTGCATGATTCTAATCTATGAATCGGTTTACGTTTGGTTAGGTTTTCATATTTTCAAATGATATTTGCCTTGAAAATATCCATACAAGTAGTTATTTTTAACACATAATAAAGAAGACGAGGGAAATACTAATTCAATATTATTACGTAAGCACATCTAAGATAGCTATTTTATTTGTTTTGGCCTCCCAGAGGAAAGGCACTGATGTCCTTCCACGGTTAATTATCCTCCAAGTTTATATTGTGCCATTTATTGAACCCCAGTGTCACAACAGTATAATATCAGCGTGAGCACAGTGTCACAAATTAGTTACGCTAAGATTTCCTCAACCCCTAAAACAAATGCGATTTATTCCAATAAATTCTAGAAAAGAGAAGTCCTCAGCACGGGTTTATATAATTTGATCCTTTAGTAGTCCAAACGTAATGATATCTTTCGTATTTACCTCCACTGCAATACCTTAGTAGCCCGAACGCAGTTTTCTTATTTTTCATTTACTGCGCAGTTTATGTTTGTTACGTCGGACTACTAAATTGATCCGTGCTGAGGCTTTCTCTCTTCTAGGAGTGTGTATTGTATGTGTGGGTGTGCGTGTTCGTGTAACGTAAAATGTTTTAACCAATCTTTTTATGTTATTTCTTCATCTAAATTATTCTTCTAAATTTAGTCTCAAAACTAAGTGCTTCCTCGCACTTTATTGTTCACATCCACCTCTTTCATTTCTATATTTAGATCGTAAATATGCAAGAATTAACATTTTAAGTTTTTCCTTAAACCGAACTGTGAGAACCATATTTTTCCCTCGACCTTTTTAATGAACCAATTGTAATTACTAATGTTTCCCATTTTTGCATGTGATTTAAGAGTCATCGGGACTTATTTGCAAGATCTTCCCTAACATACCATTAAACAGTACACCCTACTAACTAAATATTCACTTATTCTAATGTAATTAAAGCTTATTTACATCCTTGAGTAATTAATTTATGAATTTAATCTATAATGATATGCCATTAAAATACGTTTCTGTTTGTTTTAGCTAGGAGGCGCTGTAGGGGTTTCCACTGCGGTGGCCAACAATGCATTCACTCCAATTTCAGATGTGACGGTGACCGTGACTGTAGAGACGGCAGAGATGAGCATGACTGCGGAAAAAACACTTGTGACAGTGAGCGCCAAATAATGTGTGACGTGTATAGATGTGTGTCAAAAGATTATGTGTGTGACGGTGATTATGATTGCTCTGACAGAACAGACGAAAATAATTGTGGTAAGTTTTGATTATAATAACAATCAATATTACAGAAAATTGACAGTAAACAGATGAAATACAATCACCAGAGCGCGTAAGGGTACTAAAAACGAAGATATATATTAGGTAAGGGTTATTTATAAGTAGCTATTGCAAACACAGTATGCTATTGAACCTTTACATTTTTCACAATAAGTTTAAACTTATTAAAGTTTTATGACTGTACAAAACTTTATTACTTTTGATCTAATGATCGGATCTTCACGTTGTAGGGTTCAATCTTAATCGTTGGGGAGGATGACCTGAAATATGCTAATAAAATTAGTACAGATGATATTTTAGGTTACGAAATCAGAAACAAAAACGTACTTTTTCTGAATAAACATAACTTTTTTTTTGACGGATGATTCAAATTGCCAACTCCTGAAATATAGGGGGTAGCCACTAATCACAATATGGGAAACATGGTCCAAAACTGGACCCTTTAATGTTAATTATCTTACTTTTTGCGTATTTAACCATAACTCTAGAATTTTTATATTAAATGTCAAAAATTCGAATCCGTCGAAAAGAAATTATGTTTATTCAGAAAAAGTACGTTTTTGTGTCTGATTTTGTAATTTAAAATATCGTTTGCAATAATTAACTAGCATATTTGAGGTTATCCTTTCGAACCATTAATATTGAATCCTAGAAAGTAAATATCCTATTATTAGACCAAAAGTTATTCAGGGTAATCTTTTTTTTTTCCTTCTTTTTTTTGCGCACTCTATTTTGTCTTCAAATTTATTATTAATTTTTGTTGAACAAACACTAGATGGAGAATAACGAAAATAATTTCTATGGCTTTAAACACAATTTTGTGAAATATTAATTTGAACTTTTGGCATTTTCAATATTTTGCCGAAAGTCTTTCGGTTTATTAACGCTAAGAATGAAATTAGCCGGGGAAATTAGCAATACAAAGATGGTTCATTTCAGCCAATCAGCCAATACGGCACTAGTTTTTATTTTCGGAAAAATGCGTTTCAATTCTTTAAAATAATATACTTAGTTAAAAAAAAGTTAGAATGTCCTTATATATATATATATATATATATATATATATATATATATATATATATATATATATATATATATATATACTCTATAACAAAAAAATCGACGCTCCAAGAAGGAGTTGTCCGATTGAAACGAAAATTGGTGGATAGGAAGACAATGTACAGAATAGTAAATGATTAAAATTTCAGAACAATTGAATAATTTATTGCAGAGTTACAGTAACAAGTTCAATAAGGTGCTGACCCGCCTCTGGCCTGGATACAAGCTGCCACACGGCGTGGCATAGACCGATAAAGCTCCCGGATGGTTTCTTGCGGTATTTCCTGCCAGATTCGATCCAATTGTCGAACGAGGTCATCAACATTCCGTGCCAGATGCAATCGCCTTCCCATCATATCCCAGATATGCTCGATGGGAGAGAGATCTGGTGATCTGGCAGGCCAAGGAAGAGTTTGACAAGCTTGCAGACAGTTTATAGCAACACGTGCCGTATGTGGTCTGGCATTGTCCTGCTGAAAAACCAGCCCAGGGCGCTGCAAAAGTAACGGTAGTAAAGCAGGTCTTAGGATGTCGTCGACGAACCGCTGTGCAGTAAGTGTACCTCTAATGACGACCAAAGGGGTCCGGCTGTCAAAGGAAATGGCACCCCGACCATAATGCCTTGTTGAGAGCCGGTGTGGCGTGCAATAGTGAAGGCAGGATCCCCCCTCTGCCCTGTGCGTCTCCAAACACGTCTTCGATGATCGTCAGGACACAGTTGGAAGCGGGATTCGTCGCTAAAGACTATACGTCCCCAGTCGGCATCATTCCAGCCATATCTGTTCAAAACACTAATGCATACGAAATTTCAAAGCAATCGGATGATTACTTCTTGGTGCGTCGATTTTTTTGTTAAATTGAAGCTTCTTATGTTATATATATATATATATATATATATATATATATATATATATATATATATATATATATATATATATATATATATATATATATATATATATATATATATATATATATATATATATATATATGTATATATATATGTATATATATATATATGTATATATATATGTATATATATATATATGTATATATATATGTATATATATATGTATATGTATATATATATGTATATGTATATATATATGTATATATATATATATGTATATATATATATATATATATATATATATATATATATATATATATATATATATATATATATATATATATATATATATATATATATATATATATATATATATGTATATATATATATATGTATATATATATATATATATATATATATGTATATATATATATATATATATATATATATATATATATATATATATATATATATATATTATGAGTTAACGTTTATAGACTTCTAAATCATCCGACCGAAAGCGAAGGCATTTGGCACTCAGGGTGAAGTGGACGAGTCGGTGAAATGAGTTTTTGTCGAAGTGATCGAGACAATGAAGTGAACTTTCGGAGAAATGATCGCGTCGGTGATGAGAGCAGTCGACGAAATGATTAGTGTTGGTGAAGAGAGCAGTCGGCGAAATGATTATGTCGGTGAAGTGATAGAGGCAGTGAAATGAGTTAACGTCAAATAGATCGTGTCGGTGAAGTGAGCTTTCGACGAATTGATCGTGTCGGTGAAGAGAGATGTTGACTAAATAATCGTGTCAGTGATATGATTTGTCGGTTAAGTGATTATATACGATATTCCTATTAATTACTAATTCCTCCCTTTTACTTTGTAGATTCCTATTTACCATTTTAATAACTTTGCATTCTTCTCCCATTGCTATGTTCCTTATTCATTGCATCATTCTCCCATTGAATATTTAAAAATATAGTTATGAAACTGCAATATTAAAGACAATATTGTTTTGTTAGAAAAAGTAGAAATCAAAAAAACAATATATCTATCGAAGCTGAAATATTCATTGTTTTCTTAACTTCTATTTTTCTAAGAAAACTATACTTTCTTTAAATGAAATATTACGAAATATTTAAGATCTTAATACTGAAATCGTTTTTATTATCTTTTTCAGAAATAAATGGAAACATGAATATTGCGACGGAAAGAATACAACTAGATAACAGGTTGCAGAAGGCTAAAAGAAAACAATTGCCGAATAATAAAAGATAATAATAAAATTTATGAAATAAAACAAAACTGGCCTTTTTTCCCCCTTTAGTCTGAGCTTTATCTGTTGAAAAATTCATTAACTATATACTTGCATGTTTTATAAACAATAATAATTCTTTCAACATTTGAGAGAATTATTTATGCATATTTGTAACAGTAAATTGAATATATAGTAACTTAAAATTAGAAGAATTTTATCAACAAACCTGTCCACCATTAGCGTAGTTCAATATAGTGAAATTTGCAATTTAACCTGTGCGGGACGTCCTCAAGGGGCCGGGGCAACTTTTCCCGTTTAGCCTACATTCATTTAAAAATTCATATAAAGCCATTAATGTAGTTCAATATTCTGAAATTTACACTTTATTATCATTAATATTCTACTAATGTTTTATTTTTATATGACGCTGTGGCCTAAGGCTTTAGGTAATTAAACGAATACTACGAAATAGTTTATAAATGATAATAAAACGTTTTGTGAAATTTTGATAATAAACTAACCAAGAAAAAAAATTAAAATCCGAACAACTATTTCTATTTGAAATAGTAGCTTTAAACAACGCAATTTCGAATAAGGATGGAATCATCTTGCAATGCAAAAATTTGCTTTCCTTACAAATATAATTTTTTTCTTATTACTTTTTAATTAATTATATTTTTTAAAATTAATGAAAAAATTATTATTACAAAATTATTTTTAAACAAATGACATCCAGAATATAGGAGGTTGCTGCAATCTGGGAAATATGGTCCAAATAGTTTGGTCAGAAAAGTGCTCCTAAGTTTAGAACCCGTGACGTTGATTTTAATTTTTGGGTATTTCTCTATATCTCGAGAACTTCTTAAGCGAATTGAAAAGTTTTTGCACACAATTATAAAATTCGTTGATAAATCCAAAGATAATTCCATGCCAAAAATAACTTTTAGTAAATATTTATAATTTTTTATTCAATAATGGTTGAAAAAATTTTGAATTGCAAAGTATGCAAGTTTTGACACCATTTTAAATTATGTAATTTTACATGGAAAAATACAAAATCTGAGAGAAATCGGTCGAATAGTTCCTGAGTAAATGAATTTCGAAAAAGTCAGATACTTAAAATTAGATTTCTCAGGAACTATTTTTTCAGTCTGATTTTTGTGACTTAAAATATCGTCTGCACTAATTAAGATACTTGAAGTCTCACCCTCAAACATGAATATCCGTTCAATAGATCAAAAATTATTCAGGGTGGTCAGATTTTTTCTTCTTTTTTTTTTTTTCGGTGCAGTGTACATCTTTTTTTCAATAAATTATGCTAGACGTCATTAACTAGCCCTACATTTTTTTTGCCTTAAAAAAAATTAAAATCAGATTTTAGTATCTTGCGCTATCTTTCATATCCCCCCCCCTTGTATGTAACAAGGGGGTGGAAGGGTATGAGCAAAGTCATAAGTCCTCCCTTACGTGCTTTCGTAATATTTGAACTGTGGCAAATTAAATATTTTGTTAATCTTTGTTGAAATCTTTGTTTTGTCTTCGTAAATAGATAGATTTTATCGAAACCGAATAAAATTATCCTCACGACTAATCGTACACACGACGCATCGACGCGATGCACCCCAATAAATACGCTAATTTAGGTTGACTCTCTTCTAAAAAAAGCTGATGAAAGTTACCAATGAAGATAAATAAATGATATCCACTTTTTTACCTTGAAAATATATGATGTTGCGTAATCACCACTCTAAATGTGTATTCTTTGATTTATTTTCAATAATAAATTCTAAATTATATGCTTGACAGGTTTTTGTAAATAATTATTCAAAGGGAAGAGTAAATCAAAAGATTTATCGAAATATGACCAATTATTATTGAGGAAGGTAATTAAAAGTATCAAAGCCAGCTGGATTGCTAGAAAATTGCATGGCGTTTCTGATATCTATTCACGTCTTTCCTAATAGCCCTTTCCATTTTACAACTAAACTCGCCTTTCTCAGTAGTGATTTGTCTACTCCTTAAAATTAATTTGCATGATGCAAACATTTAAAAAATTAATTCGCATTTTTTGTTCTATGAATGATATAGACTTTATTTTTGGCATTAAGAAAAACAATAACAAAACTATTTAACAAAAGCAAACAATAATTCATTTACACTAATATGATTTTTCAGAATCAATTGACTGGCATGATCTTCATAACATAGAATAAAAGAAAATAAAAATAATTTTTTATTTTTACGTATTTCTGTTCAAAGACCTTTGAACAGTATGCCACAGCCACAGAGCGAAAGTTTGAGAAAATTTCACAAAGGGGAACAATACTTTCAACGAAGTGATACCAGGTCGCTGACGACATACAGGACAGGATAAGTTCTGCCTGAACCAAGTCGTAATGCATGTCCTGTGGAAGCTGTGACCACATGTCAATAATTGAGAATTTTGAGCCGCCAATATTATGTCCAGGCAAATGGGACACTCGTCAGTCCTTGAGGTCAAGAGATCGGTCACTCGGATTGCTGGACATTTCTTTCTGTTTCGACGACTTCTTTTCACGATGTTGCTGACCCGGGGGTTTCTTTTCTTCTTTCTAGGTCTCAAGTTATAGTGATTCCTGTTTCGCAGAAAATATCTGTTGGTTTCCATGGTTTGAATACCAATGATCTGAAACAGAATAGCAAAGAAAAATAACGGTACTATGGAATAAGAACTAATGTTACTTATTCATTTAAATTGTATATCATTGCAGACAGAGTTGCAAAATGTTAGAAATCAAGGTATTTATGGTTATGGAATATAAACTGTGGTTATGAGGAAATGTTTTAGTAACTGATGCAAGATGTTAGATATTAGAAATTTTATTGACGATGTTTGTTAATAAACAAAAAATGAATATATCATGCATACCAGAGAAGCAAGCAAAAAAAAAAAGTGATTTCTAAGATGAAATGAGTTTTTGATAAAGTGTGTAATGATTTCATAATAATCGAAGTGGAAGGGGAGAGCGAGGCTAGGGAGCAGAGTTTGCTGGTCTATTGATTTCATATGCTGGCCAATCCATTCATCAAAAGGAATTTTTCTTTTTTAATAACAGTCATTGAACAGCTGACAAAATTTTGAGATTTTGGCTACTAAAGTTCAACTCCGCAGCCGTGTAATTTTGAACCCAATCCAGAAGACAAGGGAACTCCTGGATCCTTATCCACGAATCGAATTAACCTGCATTTGCACTACATGAAGATAAAAACCACTAAACTTCCCCCGGTCAGCCTGACAGCAAAGGGACTCTAACCCATGATCCGTCTACAACTGAGGATATTTTACGTTAGTATAGTGGCCGGTGCGAGCAGGGAGCGGAATTCGTATCGACCAGCCAACACTGGGATTCGAACCCGGTTTACCTCATTGGAAGGCGGATGCTCTATCCCCTAAGCCACCACGGCTTTCAGAAAGAATATTGTCACATGGATAGTTGACTGAATGTGAACAATAACAAGATTCCTAATACGGGACGAAATTTAGAAAACCGGTGTATCTCTTCGCTTATATTTACTTACGAAGCGATGTGTAAACATTCTTTACACACATTCTTTACATATTATCTTAATTTTCTAGGAAGTTTTATTCCTGTGACTTTTGTTCTAATTTAGTCGAAATTTTACCAATCAGACGAGTTCTCTGCAATTGATAAATTCTAACAAGTCGTGAGCATAAAACAAGTATAAGAAAATTAACACAACATAAATAAAGTGTAAGGTTTGCCATATTTTGAGTGATATCCCTTATTTGGCTATAATTCTGCAAAATATTGCCATTTGTAATTTATTGTAACATCATACCATACTAGCTGAGACTTCTTAATTTATTTGTTACTTGTTTCGTTGAAAGGTAAGTTGAAAGAACGCGTAATATTGAATGGCGTGCTTTTCCGAGCTTATAAGCTTGCCTTTAGGTATAGATAGTTTTATGCCTATAGGCATGAAAATCAGTCGGTAGTAGTAACCGGGAAGTTTAACAACGAATTTTAACCCATCTGTGCTTAGCTTTACACGGTCAATCATCCATAGATGAGCACGATAGGGTTTGGTACGATATAATTAAGTGAATTCATATCCCTTGCTGTAACGTAATATAGGACGATAGTTCTGAGAATTTCTTTCTCATATGACTGAACCATAAGATCCCATTCCCGATAATGTAGATAGGAGAAATGATCCTGTCCATCACTCCGCCTCTGCTGAAGGGGTCGTTCATTTTCATGCCCAAATTATTCAGAGTTCTTTACAGATGTTTATCCCATTATTGTTAGATTATATGTGGAAGAGCGGAACTTGTCCATGAAGAGCACTCATCACATCTCCATATGAGATGCTTCTGATCTTCTCAAATTCTGCGGGTAGCATAAGTAATTCTATGTACGATAATTTTCACTGCAAGATATATAATCTTGCAGTGAAGAATTATCTGGGCTTTAGGACCGGCGAATAACTTAAACATTTTAAAAGCTATTAAACTTTCTTAAAAATCACCGATTTGGTGACATTTTTCCACCTAGAGGAAAATTATCAAAATCACGGCCTTATTCTCAGTTTTTGAAAATTTTTATGAGCCCAAGTAATGCAGCTTTGGAGAAAGTTTTCAAATATTAAAAAATTGGACTACAAACGCTTTTTATTTTCACAAAACTGTGGCTTTTCTCCATATTCACGTTTTCCACCATTTTCAGAATAAGCATAGACAGCGCTGGTTTTAGATAGGCTAAACTTGACCTAACAGTTAATAAATAAAATTTAAAAATTATTTTTTCTTCATGGACTTATCTTTGAATAATTACATTTTATAATTGTGCGCAAAAATTCTTCAATTCTCTTAAAAAGTTCTCCAGTTGTAGCGAAACACGCAAAATGTAAAATTAGCATTAAGGGTCCAAACTATGGACCCTTTAATGTTAACCATCATTCTCCTGACCAATCTGCGGGAACCATATTTTCCAGATTATTGCTGCCTGCTACATTTTTCGCTGGTCAGAAATCTGAATCCGTTAAAAAAAGATGTGTTTATTGAGAAAAAGTACGTTTTTGTGGTTGATTTCGCAGCTTAAAGTATCGTTTGTACTTATTAATCATTATATTTGAGGTCACCACTCGAACCATTAAGAGTAAGTTCTAGAACTTGAAGATCCGATCATTAAATCAAAAGTTATTCAGGGTGGTCCACTTTTTTGGCACGCTGTACATTCCTATACAACTGAGGAGAGGAAAGCGGGGGGGGGGGAGTATTCGAGCGCTGTCATAGTGAATAAAGTGGTAGATATTTAAAAACCAAAGCTTTCAGAGTTTTTGGCAATTTTGTCAACATTTTAATTTGTGTGAATTACTTCGTGTGAATCTGCGTGAGTATGAGGCTGTGTGTTTATAGGGTACAGCTAGAAATATTACTTTTTGCTAATAAATATTGATGAACTGAAAGAAAAAATCTTTTTTTCATGTTAAAATTTAGAGAAAACATGGAAAATAATAAAGATTAATGATAAGAGAAGAAGAAGAAATTATTAAAATAAAATATTTAAACAATTTCTTATTTATTGAAAAAAAAAACTTACTAAAAAACCGGAAAGCAAAATAAAGAAAATATATAATTTCTTCATCAGCTCTCACGATTATATTCGCAAAAAGTTAGTAATATTGTTTCAATATAGCCAAAGCAAAATATATCAATACCAAAGTGTGAGGAGCTCTCAAAAAAATTGAAACGAAAATAGAACACATTTTTCTAATAAATAAAAAATTGTTTTAATATTTTTTATAATATTTTATTTTAATAATATTTTCTCTTTTCTTTTCCTTAATCTTTATTTTTTTTACATGTTTTCTCCAAATTTTAACTTATTTTATGAGCTTAAGCGCAGTTAATAAAACTTATTAAGTTTTTTTAATTTTTCTCCTTTTTTCTCTCTTTTATTTTTATCCCTTTTGTGCTATATATTCTCAGTAGTGATTAGTCATACTTCTATTCATTTTTTCCTACGTCTAAATTTTAATCAGCGATATCTAATGTACAAAGCTTTAAATGTATTTACTTTTATGACCGCTGTTGAACAGCCGATCCAATTTTGGTTTTACGATTACCAATGTTCAACTCCATAGCCTTGTCATTTTGAATCCAATCCAGAAGACAAAGGAACTCTTGGATCAAGCATTGGGAGACTTTTGATGGAACAAAACCCGCATTTGCGTTACGTGGAGTGGAAAACTACGATAACCACCCACAGTTGGACTGACAACAAGGGGACTCAAACCGATGATCTGTCCTACCACTGAGGATAATTGAAGTTAGCACCGTGGTCGGAACGAGACGGGTGCGGAATTCGTATCGAATGTTATTCGAACCCTATTCACCTCATTGGAAAGCGAACACTCTTTCCCCTGAGCCATCACGGCTCTTTACCTTATTTCTGACAAGGATTCTAAAATATATTAAGAGCGCTGCAATTAATAAGAAATACAGGAACCGGGATTACCTATGGTATGGAGCACTTACCTGCCAAGAAATGACACAGGTTCAAATCAAATTCTTATACAGAGCCGCGATGGTTTAGGGAATAGAGCGGTCGCCTTCTGATAAGGCGAACCGGGTTCGTATCCCAGTCGATACGAATTCCGCACCCGGTTTGCACCGACCACAGTGCTGACGTAAAATATCCTCAGTGGTAGACGGATCATGGGTTAGAGTCCCCTTGTCGTCAGGCTAACCATGGGAGGTTCTCGTGGTCTTCCTCTCCATGCAACGCAAATGCGGGTTAGCTCCATCTAAAAATCCTCCACGAATGCAAATTTCTCCCAATACTCGATCCAGGAGTTCCCTTGTCTTCTGGATTGGGTTCAAAATAGCAAGGCTAAGGAGTTCAACATTAGTAGTCGTAAACCCATAAGAAAGTAGGTCGGCTGTTCAACGACGGTTATAAAATAAAATTATAAAATTCTTATACATATACAAGGTAATTCAAAATGAATATAGCGATTACAAACGGGTATAAGTATTGAAAGAAAAAGACTTTATCGATAAAATTTACACTGAGTCACGTTCAGGTACAATTAAAGTGGAAGGCTTCTCCGTACCGCATATTCGACAGCTGTGCATGCAGGGCCTGATTATCACCTAGGCCCAATAGGCACGGGCCTAGGGCCCATACTTTCTTAAGGCCTCAAAAATTAGTAAAAAGTTCACAATATTACTATCTTTTTAAATACTGAAAAAAAAAACCCAGTTTTTCTCAAAAAATGCCTCTTTTTAATTTCAAATTTTCTTTATACTGTGATAAACCAAACTCGTGTAAACATTGCACTAATCAAATTCGAAAGTACAGCTGATGTTGAATTGGTGCAATTTTTACATCAACGGCTAAATTGAATGCACTGAATATGAATTTTAATTCTTTTAAAAGTGTTATATTTATATGAATTATTATTTAAACGTGTTTTTAATTTTCTATGAGTAGCTATAATTTTTCCTCTTTTGGATATTTTTTAGTAAAAATTATAATTAATAACTTTAATATCTTAGCATACATGATGAACTTATCCTTAAATCTAATAAAAAGTCGGCTAGCTTTGTGTTGGTTTAAGTACTAAAAAAAGAAAAATAATAATAATTACAACTTACAATAAAAAATAATTCAGCTGATCAGTGACTTTTAGCAAAAATCACTGATTTCAATTGTTTGTGGTCACCAAACTATTTTTATTTTTACACAAGATTGCTTTGTTGTTTTATGTTTTGCGTTAATACATAAAACTTTATCTTAGAAAAATTATCTTCAATAGTCTGCTTTCAAAATTTCTTAGAATGTTTCTCTTGAATCATGCAGTTCAATAGATTCTTTTTCATTATTAGGACTACTCTTCAGTAATTTAATTTCGAAGTATTTTGTAAGGGGCCCGGAAAATTTGGTGGGCCTTGGGTCTGAATTTGTCTTGATCGGTCCATGTGTGCATGTTAACCTTACCACTTATGTGGAACTTTGCTTCATCGCTAAAAATGAGACGATTGGCCATTGTTTCATCCTCCATGCTTCTCAGATTAAACGTAGCGTAATTCATACGGTTGCCGAAGTCTTCCTGCTTCAATTGCTGCACACGTTGAATTCTGTACGGTCTCAGTTGCAGCCTCTGTCTGAGAACACGCCATATCGTTGTTTGTGGCTACTTCCTTTTTACGTCGATTTTCGTGGGCTTCGTTAATATGTGAGGCGAATTCTTTCAACGTTTTCCGCTGAAACACGTGGCCTTCCGCTACTTTTCCCTTTGCACAAACATCCTATGCCATCTGCTTACGTTGTTCCCATTTGGAGGTTCTTGATTGTAAAGCTGACGAAATCTTCTCTCCACTGTGATAACAGGATGACAATTGCTAAATTCTAACACGCAGAATGCTTTCTGCACGGGACTCGCCATTTTCACTAATGAACTAGCGCATGAGCAGGATTCCGCTTCACTGCGCCTTACGTAAAGAAATTTTGAAGTTCCATCTGCATTCCATGATAATTTAATCGATAATTTCTTTTCATTAAATAGTTATAGCTGTTTGTAATCGCTATATTCGTTTTAAATTGCAATGTACGACTATACTCACGGCTAGCACCAACCATAGCGCGGCCTAAAAAAAAAAAAAAAAAAAAACACGCTTGTTAACGGATAATAGGTTAGGGGTAATAGCCCTTACAATAAGCTAATTGTGGGAGGTTTTGGTGTTTTTTCCTTCCATGTAATGCAAATGCAAGTCTTCAATTCGAAAAGTCTTCCACGAGTACAAGGCTGTCCAACTGCTTGAACCAGGTGTTCCTTTTCTTAGGTTGATTTTAAAATTGTAAGACTATGGATCAAATACGCCGAAATACAAGAATATAACATAATGTAAAACACATAAATGCACATGTATACATAACAATAAGCTATGAATCACCACGCAATAATAAATCTCATAGTTATTTAAATGGTAATAATTCGCAAAGAGGAGCCATAACCTATTCTCACAGTATCTACCATTTTAAACACTTATTTTATAGCATGTTAAGTTCCTATCAACACAGTATCTGCTATATATAACCACAATGCCAAGAGTTCTTCCTATAACTTCAATTAATTAAACATCGATTTCAATAATATTTTGGCACTTTTTTTATGGCCCCTCAAAAAGGAATAGTACCAAATAATTAATTTAAAAACTGCAGTCAATGAATTATTATAAATTATGCTTCTTTGCATAAACAAGTAAAGAAATTTCGTTGATAACCATCGTGATAACTATTTAATATTTTTTCATCCATTACCTTAATACTCTTTTTGGAACATAATTTATACATAATGACTACTATTTGTCATACATTTAGTGGAAAAAATAATGCGTTTATATGCTATCTATCCTTCATATAAAAATAACAATAATAATTAAGATGAAAAATTTATAAGTAAAATTAACTTACATTTAAATAGTGCTTTTCTAAAGACTAAGTTTTTCAAACTATTAACATATGCTTGAAGTTTTTCAGATTTTAAATTTCGTTTGCCAAATCGATTTGTTGCCATTGTCAGCTTAAAAACCATTTTACTAATAAACTACAAAACTGAAAAATCGTACTTATTTTTAACCAGACGACAAATTTTATTAATAACTTTTATTAGTTCGCAACGCTTAACTACTCCCTCTAGCGTATAGGTTATTTTCAGGCTTTTATTGAAGTTATACTTCTTATGCAACTTCCAACAAGGTTGCGTTAATAGTTTAACGATACATTTTTATTGGCCGGGAAATCACGTGGTAGGATTCAGTTTTCCCTCATTCATTTCGATATTGTTTTGGTTCTCACTAGCATAAAAATAATAAAAATCATAAAAGTATTGTTTTTCTTTAAATATTTTTTTAGTTTGTTTTGATACACATATAATTTAATAGGGTAGCATTTTTTATTTTCAAATTTAGTGGATAAAAATTGTAAAAAATGAGTGAAAACAATCACACGGACAATGCGACGGATTTAAGGTTATGTCAAGGTACGTCTCTTGTGAATATCAATTGATTGTTAGGTTCTGAAATTACATTATGACGCATTCACATACATTATTAGGGTAGACTATACTTGAGGGTGCCCCTTGATTCTCGCCAAGTTGTGATTGCGGTTGATCGCCAAGTTGGGCGATGTTGAAACCCAATCGTGATTCTCATTGGTTTAGATTTTAACGTTATTTTTAAATGTTCAACGGTACATGTAATTTCAGAGGTCCGTTAGTTCTACGTTGGATACCGGCTGGTAAGATTACTTTTGAATCTGGTCTATAAGATCGAAGGTATGTGGGCAGTCATAAAAAAGGATTTAAGAAAAAAATGTCACCGCTAGTGCAGACGCCGTTTTCGATTCGTATTTCGTCTAATTTATTTGTCGATGGAGGTGCACAGATTCTATTCATGATAAGTTTAGACAGTATCTAACTGTTATTAGATAATTCTGTGCACCTAAATCTGAGAATATTCAAGCTTAATAAAGAAGTGAGTTGTTTTTTTCCTTTTCCTTCGGCTCCTACTCCATTAATTTTTGCTTCGATTCAAAATCCCTTTTATTGGGTTTATTAATTTTGCTTATATTGGGTTCATTGCAAGTTTTGCCGATGTTTTGTTGAAATTTTCCAATGTTTTATTGAAATATCATTATGTTTTGGCCGCCATTCCTGTTACCACGATGTCCCGCTCAAACAGGAATAACGCCAAACATAAGTCGCCAATTTCGCCAAGGGGCACCCTCAAGTATATTTTCCCCCATTATTAATACAAATACATTTTCCAGGGCGAGACGATGAGGCAACCACAAGCACTTCCACTGGTCCAAGAGGTCCACGAGGGAAAAATGAACAATATCACCGTGATTACAGAGCACGGAAGCGAGTGGAACAGGAAAAAGTGTCGTTGAATAGAACTAGTGATCCTTCTACGACTGCTGATTCTCCTACAATTAACGTCGCAGGTTGCGAAGTTTAACTTCTTCCGCGCGGAGGGACTCCATGCACCATTTTTTTAATTTTTTTTAAAGTTTTCATTTAGTTTTAAGTTTTATCAGAATCATTAGCAGAGTACGACGCCATATTTTAGAAGCAAATAAAAAGCAAAATTACAGATGTATGTAATACGGTAAAATATATTTTTTTTGTTTTCAATTCATTACAAATTGGAGTGAAATCAACATTGCTTATTTCATTCCAATGAATAAATGTGATTTCAGAACGTAAAGGACGGTAACAGTTATAGAATATTCTTCTCTATAGAATAGTATATATTTCTGTATCTATATAATTCGAAAAACAACAGAAAAGAATCATCCGAATTTCTTGAAATAGTATCATTTGTGTTGATAATTAATACATTTTTATCGTTTTCTTGAAAAGTATTTTTTCATTTTGAATGATAAATTTCAACTACACAACAACGCCTCCTATAGTACGTTGCGATCGCGAATATCATGATTTATTTACTAGATGCAATTCGCGATCGCAACGCTCGAGTACGCCATCTAGCGGGAGACTGAAAATATCGGACATTAGTTCCCACAAAACCATTGGCAACGACGGACGCCATTTCATTAGCAGCAAATAAGAAGCAAAATTTCCCTAAGGAAAAGGTAGAACTTCTTGAAAAAACTAATCAGAACATGCCAAACATTGAAGCAGAACACGCCAAGCATTTGAAGAACAATTTCTGGATAATTTTTACCTTTCTATTACCAACAACATAACTTCCAATTTCATGATAACTTGCTGTTACAGATTGTGTGCATTACGGTAAAATAATTTTTTCTGTCTTCAATTCATTACAAATTAAAGTGAAATCAGCATTGCTTTCGTCATTCCAATGAATAAATAAGAATTCAGAATATGCACAGAACTGTATAATATGTAGTTATAGAATATTGTTCTTCTTTATAGAACAGTATATATTTCTGTATCTATTATTCGTAAAACAACAATAAAGAATCATCCGAACTACTTGAAATAGATTCATTTGTGCTGATTATTAATAAATTTGAATCGTTTTCTTGGTAATTATTATTTTGTTTTGAAGGAATAATTTCAACTAGAATTCAG
Organism: Parasteatoda tepidariorum; assembly: GCF_982258835.1. Classification (NCBI taxonomy): domain Eukaryota; kingdom Metazoa; phylum Arthropoda; class Arachnida; order Araneae; family Theridiidae; genus Parasteatoda; species Parasteatoda tepidariorum. The sequence goes on along the minus strand of NC_141763.1, from coordinate 96,216,612 downwards.
CTATTCTGTTTTTAGCTACATATTCAAATTCATATCAATTATAAAATTTTACTGTGTAGTATGTTATCTAAAAGTAATGAAGGGATAAACTATGCATATATTATTTGAGAATAAAGTTTTCAAACAAGGAACTTATCATTTTGGAATTCTCCGGGAATTATAAATCAGGTAAGTGCAATGATTTTTACAATAAAAAATTTGCTTGTAAATATTTTTTTTTTCATTTGATGTTGGTTCTCTACAGAATGGTTTTTTACGTCTGGTTAAGAACTATAAGAATAATAAAAAAAGAAACAATATGAAAGTTTTTATTTCAATGTAAAGAATTCTTAAAATCGTTTTTTTATCCTAAGAATTCTTTATTTTCCGTTTTTTAGTTTATAATTTTTTGATAAAAATTGTTCTCAAAATACTTTTTCTGAAAAATTAAATGGTATAACATTATGTGTTTATGTATACTTCTTGTATATTCCAATGTTTGAAGTAATATGATTCAGAAAAGTATGGAATAAAAATTCGGTACTTACTTATTAACGCTACCGCCGCTACAGATTTGGCGGTTTTTAAGTGCCGCCAATCTACACTTAAAATTTTTGCGACAATTCATGAAATAAAACACTTTATTTAAAATCAAAATAGTCAATCGGATTTCGGTGGAAAATGAGCCGATATAGAGTTTAGCATAGATTCAAAACAATCATATCGCCATATGAACTCTGATAAATAAGATTCCAAATGAAATAACATTTCCAAAACGTACGTTTACCAAGATAAAGTTTTATGTTGTGGGAATTGGTACATTTTCGTTTTTTCGGTAAAATATTTCCCTCCTGAAAAAATAAAATTGCTTCTTGTTTTGTTTTTGGCAAATCCCAAAGACGAATTTTCGTAGCACTAAAAATGGCGACAAAAAAGAATTGTTTTTTTTTGTTTTTGTTTCGTCAGCATTCTTTATTTTACGTTTCTTAGTTTCTAAATAATGATTTTTATTGAAACTTGAAATTTTTTGATAAAAATTGTTGTCAAAAAACTTTGCTTACAAAATTAAATTTCATAAAATTATGAGGCTTATGTATACTTTTTGTTCATTTTAATTTTTGAAGTAATATGATTCTTAAAACTATAGAATGTAAAGTTTAAATGGGCCTTTCATGTTATATCATTAAATTTAGTAATACTATTTCTCGGGAAATTAGGTTTTAACTCTTATAAGAAATATACATATTTTTTCTGTTAATGTACAAATATTTTTCCGATGCGTTTTGGATATTCCTTCTCTAATAAAAAGAGATACCATTTAGTTTTCGTTTGCAGAAGAAAGAATATCAAGCATTTTTCTTTTTTAAATTTAATTAGCCACAATAAAGAAGGAACGTTGCAATGCTACACGCTACGTTAACGACGTCTCCAGAGTAACTGAATGACGGTTCATATAGAAATCGCAGGTAAGCGGCTCACACAACAACGCCCCCTATAGTTCGTTGCGATCGCGAATTTTAAAGAAGCCTAGGCATAATTTGTGTAAAATAAGGACTAATACTAGTATTATTTTCAACAATATAGATATAGAAAACCTTAGTTTGACATTGTAATAAAAAATTCGATCATTTTATACCTTTAATAAGATATTTTTAATAAAATATAATGTCAACAACTTAAGGCAAATTAGGTCTTTAAACCTCAGTACAAGTTATTAAAAAAACTGCTAATACTTTTTTTTGAAAATTAATGCTAATTTTTTTAAAATTTTTATCTTAACTGGGTATAATATGAAAAAAACACAACTACTTCGATTTAGTAGAAACAACATATGACGCAATGCTAAACGAATGGAATTTAGTTGTTGTTTATTTAGTTATTGTTATTAGTAGTTGTTGTTATTTGTTTTAGTTGTTGTTGTTTATTTAGTTGAGTTTAGTTTCAATAACTTTTCTTTATAATGCAATAAAATCTGGCGAGCAGCTATTTAAACGATCGAACACTTCGTTTGTTTATTTGTGGCTTGAAGTTAGGCTCGCAGAAAATACCGTTCATGGGTTAAATTTAGTAGGAACAACACAACCTGTGACGTAGGCTATATTATACCCAACTGCAATGTAATATGACATAAACCACCTATCTTAACTTTTGCACGATTAAATTTGACTTCCTTTTTTTCAATTTTATATAGAAAGGGAATGGAAATGTCAGAAAAAAATTTACGCAAACGATAATAAAATGCTTACTTGTAGTGCGATATCGTTTTGAAAATGTTCTCCAAACTTAATTATAACAAAATAAACCAGTTAAAATTTTCTTTTGTTATTTATTGTTTATTTGAATTAAATATTGCTTATTGGATTACTATTAATTGTCTATTGAAATTGCATATTATCTGTTGGAATTACATTTTTTCGAAAATTAATGCTCATTTTTTTAAAAATTTTATTTTAACTGCCATGTAATATGACATAAACCACCAATCTTAACTTTTGCACCATTAAATTTGACTTATTTTTTTTTTCAAATTTATATAGAAAGCGGATGGAAATGTCAGAAGAAAATTCACGCAAACGATAATGAAACTCTTACTTATAGTATGATATCGTTTCGAAAATGTTCTTCAAGCTTAATTATAACAGAATAAACCTGTTAAAATTTTCTTTCGTTATTTATTGTATGTTCAATTTAGGCTTATAAACCTTTGGCAAATAGAAGGACAGATAGCACAATACAGAGAATTACAGCAGGAAGATACATCCAGGATAACAGCGGGATTCGGAAAAGCTACCTCCACGCTTTGCACAGCGTTTGTGGGCGATACTGATCGGCCAATTTTTCTTTTAAAAATTTAAAATGGAATCACAATTTGAGTATACCAATTTTATACATAAACTAGACATATTCGGCGAACTAAACACTTGTTATGAAACATTTCGAATAAATAATTTTTGAGTTCTTATTTAAAACTAATTTATACAATAAATTTATTGATACCATGTTCCTATCTCTCTCTCTCTCTCTCTCTCTCTCTATATATATATATATATATATATATATATATATATATATATATAAAGGAAAAAATATTAAAAGAAATTGAAATTATAGGGAAAAGAATATTTCAATGCAAAATAACTGTCGAACTCTGCATTTATGAATTATAGAACAAACTACGGATGAATGCATTTGTTTCCAGTTAAGTATGTTATAAATAACGCTGTTAAGGACTAACTAAAGGGATTCTATAATGTGTAGCAACAAATTCAATTTTAAAGAAAAGGATATTCATTCAGTTAATTGAAGTTTTTAAAAATGAATCCAAAAATATTTAGTTTCTTATAGAAATGTTGAAATTTCAAATAAATTTTGCAAATGAACTGAATAATAATACTGAATTACAGTATACTCTCGATATTTCAAAGTTAAGGGGCGTTAAAAAAAGATTGTTAAAAGATAGTTCGAGATAGCTAGTTTTCGAGATAACAAGGTCAGAACTAAAAAGTAGAAAAATATATTCTAAAATATGACTCAAAAAAGTAGAGTCATGAAACATACGAATAACTACTATTAAATATGAATTTAATGATAGTTGAATATAAGTCTAAATATAACAATAATCATTTTATTTTTAAAAGTAAACAAAAATAATTATGCATAAAAGAGAAAAGAATTGGTTTACAATAAACTGACTTTGTGATTTTTTCGAAAAAATTCGACATAACAAGGTTTTGAGAATAAACTCTACGACATAGGAATTCAAATTAACATTAAGCGGTCACCTTCAAATGAGTTGACCCAGGTTTGAATCCCAGCGATAGCTCACGATATCAATTCTACATCAGGATCACACCGACCACAGTACTGACGTAAGAAATCCCCGGTAGTGGTAGACGGATCATGGGTTAGAGTCCCCTTGCTGTCGGGCTAACCGTAAAAAAGTTTCCGCGGTTTTTATCTTCACGTAACGCAAATGCGGGTTAGTTCCATCACAAAGTTCTCCAAAAAGGCTAGTTTCTTCCGATGCTTAATCCAATAGCTCCTTTGTCTTCTGGGTTGAGCTCAAAATTACAAGACTACAGAGTTAAGCATTGGTGGTCGAAAACTCAAAATTGGATCAGATGTTCATTGCCTTTTTTATATATACACAAAAAAAAAGAACTTGAAGATCCGATCATCAAGCATTCTGAACGTATTTATATCTTTGTAATTACTACAGAGCTCAATAATTTCATTATTTCGCTCTGCAGAACTCAGAATAAAGTACATTATATAATTAGTTTGTACAGCATTTTTTTAAAAACTGCAGTTTTTGACTTATTTTTAAAATTATAAGCAGCATTTTTTATACTCTGTACATATTTATTATTTTTAATGGTGGAGGGTGGCAAAAATATTTTTACTTACACTTGAAAATTAGCTTGGAACGGCCTTACCCCGTGGTCTACAATTTCTATAGAAACAAATATGAAGACTGACTCACCTTAAGTAGCTCAGCAACATCACCAGGGGTAGTAAATCATATATTTTTTAAAAACCTTTTCACAACAGAAGTAGGACACTCACTTCGATTTCACTACTGCCGAGGACAGTTTTTGTGAACACTGAGGTTTATATGCAAACTCGGGGGCCGCACAAATTGCTGTTGTAATTAAAAAAAAATCAGGTGCGTACTTGAATGCAGCTATTTGACATTCTCGGCATTTAATTTTGTTTCTTTTTATGTCTAACATTGCCATTTTCAAATATATCAGGCTATCTGCAAAACTCCCAACACATTTCAGTCGATCGACACATAACTTATAATCCTATCAAAACCGTTTTTTTTTCTGCTTCGGCTAAATGAGATAAAAAAAACACCAATTTTTATAAATCTTGATAGTTTTATGGCAACCAATTCCTTTTTTTAAATTTCGACTTTAGCAAAAAAGAGCAAGTTTATGTTAAAAAAACAAAATTCTGGTGGGAAAAACAAATTGTCCTACTCCTCTTTAAGCATAAACGTGGATGAAGCGGGTTCGAATCCCGCTGTTACCTTAAATGTATCTTCTTGGCTGTCCTTCTCTGTATTGGGTTATCCGTTCTTCCATTTGACAAAGGTTTATAAGCCTAAATTGAGCACACAAGCTGCTTGCAAATGTACGTAATTCCGAGTCCCGCAGTGGACTGATCGTTAAGACACGGTTCCCAGCAGATCACCGAAGTCAAGCATCACTGGCTGTTGTCAGTGTGCGGGTGGGTGACCACTTGGATCACTCTGCGTAGGGACCGAGGGTGTGCGGTATTGGTCCTCGTTAAACTGTGCTACCGTAAAGTGCTCGACTTCGCGCGCAGGTCGTCGGGCTACCGAAGCGGGAGTGCCATCCCCTCCGCAGAGGATCAAAATTGTGATGGCATGTCTTCGGATCATCCTCCGGGATGTTTCCCAGACCGTCGCCAATAGCCCATTGTGCAGCTCTAGTGCGACGTAAATTAACAACAACATTTCAGTATGTTGTATCGGTTTAAATGAAAAAAAGAATTTAACGAAAAGGCCGCACTAAAATAATTGATCGTATAGTGTTGTACTAATAATGATACAACATAAAGGAATGCAATTCAAACGTGATTACAACTAATGAGAAAAGTTAAGCTGAAAAATAAGAGTATTTAGTTAAAAATAAAACAAAATCCGTTTAAGAAATAAATCATTAAGTTTATTCATTTTAGAAAAACAAAATCATCTTGATTATAAAACATTTAAATGAACTTCACAATTGCACATGGCTTTAATAGCAGTGTTTTAGAATACATGATTGGCACTAACTTTAGCTTAATATTAACAATTAAATTTTAGTTTCATTTATAGATTAAAATTAATTTAGCTGCAGCTAAAAAGAAAAATAAAAGAAAAATATAAACTTATCGGGACAGCATGCTTAATATCGGGTAGTCGCTAGCGACCACACCTCCAAGGATCGACGACTCCAGTAGATGCTAGAAAAGGGCAGAGTGAGAGAAAAAATGGTTTTTCTGCCTTAGTTTGCAGGCGGTGGCGCTGACAGCGGTCCTCTCCAATTGGTCCAGACAACAGGACTCAACCATCATCCTGGAGGGGTGAGCATTTGGTGTCGCCCTCTATTGATGATGAACCGAACTACTTAAGCTTGTATTATAATTACCTTGGTTATTTAAAAGTGCCAATAAATGTTAATAAATATAAAGTGCCAATAAAAGTTAATAATTAAGCATACAAAATATAAACTGGCCATATTACAAAAGTCTAACACCCATCCTAACATTCCATCCGGGCAAGGAAGAAAAAAAAATCGAAGATTTTTTTTTTTTTTTTAAAGAAACAAGCAACCAATTGCTTGACAAAATCCATTTACCATTTAATTTTTTGAAAAACTAAAATTCCAGACGGAAAGTAAGGGAACAAAACTTTGGTTGCAATAGAGTTTAGTAGGTTGAACACTCTCATAACAAAATTTCTTACCAAACTGCCTTTCAGCCACACTACAATTTTCTTCGGTTTCCAAAACCACATAGCCAACTGTTCCACAAACTAGTTTTTCCTAAACTGATGCTGTTTTTCAACTGTCAACCAACGGTAATGGCTTTAAAGTATGTGTTACACTGTAATGGTTATAGGTGTATGTGCCAGGTTGATGCGATTCATAAGGTTTGACTCGCAGGAACCAACCGCTGAGACTGGAATAATGGCAACTGGTCTGCTCATGCCTGTTGTGGTGATGGTCTCCACGTCTTTAACAACCTCAGAGACGGCAGAGGGCCCTTTCTGCCTGGCTACTGAAGAAGTTATTGGCTAGGATGTTACTGGCAGAAATGAAAGCAGGCTGTCCAAGCTTGGTAGGATCAGACTTACAACTCTGAACTTTTGTTGACATTCGGCAGCAATAAACCGGACTGACCACACACACCCTCACCGCACAGTTTCACAAGGTACTAAAACACTTGAAAGTTTTTCAACTTGAAAGTTCATATACACTAATCTCATCCTTCAAAAGTTTATAACAAGGAACACACATTTTGGCTGAACACTATACTTGTCACAATTCTCACTATACTTGGCAACACATTTAGAACACATTTCAAAAAAATTTAAAATTTTTCACTCAACCCAAAACTCCATCACAACCAAACACAGAAAAAAATGATAATACAGTACAGTTTGTAAACAAGGGAACAACCGCAACTGCTACCCCAACAATCAAACATTTGTACCAACAAAACATTTGTACTAATAACAAAAACATTTCGATTCAAGGAAAAACATTAAAAGGTTGTTTCTATATATAAACAAAAAAAATTTTTTTAGAACTTAATTTAATTTAGATTTTCCTTTAACATATATTATCAAATTTTCCTTTAAATTAAATAATTGAAATTATTAAAAACTTTATCTTCTAGGTCTTAGATTGTATCTTTGCTGTTGCTGCGGTCGAGGTGTTATTAAAAAATACCTTCTTTGTTTACGTGGAAATTGATTAGATTTTGGCAGTACATCGTCCCTCCCCAGGGAACTACCCGGAAGATTCAAATTTCCATCTAAAACGGAATAATTCTGAATATCATCGTGACGTTTTTCCACCCGTTTAACTCTATCTATATGGACTCTTTTAATGACTTTGTTATTACTTTTTAATTGAATTTCCACATTAACAGGGGATAAAATCTTTGTAATCACAAAAGGACCTTTATTTGGTTTCGATAATTTCTTAGATAAACCTGGCTTGTTTGTGGGCTCATGTAAAAATACTAAATCATTTACTTTTAATTCCTTATTTTTAGCAACTTGATTTCTATATCTTTCCTGATTTTGTGCTGCAGTTACTAAACTTTCACTTACAATTTTAAAAGAGTCTTTTAATCTTCGTGTTAAATCATGGGCATAGTCTTTGTACTCGGCATAAGAATGTCTAGGTTCTTCAGTTAAAATCTGGTGTGGCAATGTTATCTCACGACCATACAATAACCGAGATGGTGAAAAACCTGTTGTTACACGGTTAGCTGATCTATGAGCCATTAGGGCAAATTCTAAATGTCTATCCCAATCAGTCTGGGTTTCATTAACCAAATGACTCAGGGCATTTATAAGTGTACCATTTAACCTTTCAACAACACCATCACTTTGAGGATGATAGGGGCTTGTGGAATGCTTTTTAATTCCCAATTTAGAATAAACTGTTGAAATTGACTGTGATAAAAAATTTGTTCCTCTATCTGAAATTAAATGATTCGGTACACCATGGCGACTGATAAAAAGCTCTAAAATTCTAGAAACCGTATCACTTTTAATATCTGCAGTAGCATAAGCTTCTGGCCAACGTGTGAAGTAATCTGACATTACCAGGATATATCTATTTCCAGAATAAGTTAAGGGTAATGGACCAACCGCATCAATAGCTACATATTCAATAGGTTTTGAGGCAATAGGCATTCGCTGTAATGGGGCTAATTTTGCTGGTAAATGAGCTCTTCGCTCGTTACAAGAATTACAAGATTTAATAAAGTTTAAAATATTACAATACATACCTTTCCAAAAATAATTTAATTTAATACGCCTTAAAGTTTTACTAAATCCTTGGTGAGCCGTTGTAGGTGAGTCATGACATAAAGTTAAAATTTCGGGTACAACAGTTTTTGGAATAACTAACCTATCTTTCATTTTACTATCAGAATCGTCAAATTTAGGTTTACAATACAGAATATCCTCCTTTAAAAAGAATTTCAATTTATGTTCAGACATATCAGCTTTTGAATTAAGGTTTGTCACAATTTTAACACAAAAAGGGTCAGACTTTTGTTCTATTTTAACTTTTTCTAACAAAATTGGTTTAATGGAGGTAATGTTTACATTATTAACTTGCTCAACTCCTCTGCTTAAATAATCTGCAGTTATGTTTAATTTTCCTGGCTTGTGTATTATATGATGGTCATATTGCTGCAAGGTCATCACCCATCGAGCTATCCTAGAGGTTGGATCTTTTAATTTTAAAGTTTGAGAAAGACTAGCCTGGTCACAATAGATTGTAAATTTACGACCTAACAGATATTGTTTAAAATAACAAACACCATACACTACTCCTAATAGTTCTTTTTCTACAGTTGAATAATTAACTTCAGCTCCCTTTAATTTTCTACTGGCATAAGCAATTGGATGCAAAAATTTATCTTGGTCATATTGACATAACACAGCACCTAATGCATATTTAGATGCATCAGTACTCAAAACAAACTCATTTTGAAAATTTGGAAGTATTAAACAAGGAAACGTTTTAAGACAATCTTTAAGTTCATTAAATGAATTCAATGCATATTGATCAAATTTAAAATTAGCTTTTTCTTTAGTTAATTGTGTAAGTGGGAGAGCTTTCTCTGCAAAATTTGGAATAAATCTCCTATAAAATCCCACTACACCGAGAAAAGATTTAACCTCAGACTTAGTTTTAGGAATTTTAAAATTGTTTATTGCAGAAATATTTGAATCATCGGGAAAAACTTTTCCATTATTTACTTTAAATCCTAAATATTTGATAGTAGTCATAAGAAATTTACACTTTGATGGTTTTAACTTTAAATTATGCATTCTAAGTCTCTCAAATACTAGCTTTAGTTTATGTAAATGTTCCTCAACATTATCCCTGGATGCAATAATAATATCGTCTAAATAAACACCTATCTGATAAGGATTAAGTCCTGACAAAACAATTTGCATTAATCTTTGAAACGAATTAGGGGAGTTTTTAAGTCCAAATGGTACTCGACACCATTCATAAAGACCGCTTTCTGTGGCAAAAGCTGTTTTATACGTATCTTTAGGATGAATTTTCATTTGGTTAAAACCACTACAGAGATGAATGGTCGAAAAAAGGAAAGAACCTGATAAATTATCAACTAATTCAGTTATGTTTGGAATAGGGAATGAATCTGGAAGAGTTTTTAAGTTTAATTTACGAAAATCGGTACACAGCCTATAACTACCATCTTTCTTTTTAACTAAAATTACAGGAGCGGCATACGGTGATTTACTTTCTTTAATTATACCATTCTCTAATAAATCTTCAATTTGATTATTTAATTCAGTTTTTAAATGATGAGGAGCTTTATAATGTCTTTGCCTAACAGGCACTTGATCAGTTAACTCAACCCTATGTAAAAGAGTATCGCAACCCGTTAAATCCCTAAGACCAAAAGCAAAAATATCTTTGTATTCACCCAAAAAATTTTTAAGTTTGATTTTATTCTCCTCATTAAGGTGGTCATATGAAATTTCATTTTTATCAAAATCCTCTAAAGATTGTTCAATACTATTACATTTTAGAACTGGTACTTTTTCTAAACATTCTAAATAAGCAAGTTTTGAATTTTTGTTTAAATGGTATGGTTCATTATTAATATTCATTACAGTTATTGGATATGAATTTTCCTGACACTTATTGTTTACAGTCCTATTTATTAAAAGACCTTTTGAAAAAAAATTTTGGTGAGGCTGAATCAAAATTCCTTCAGAATGATTTTTCACTTCCCTACATGTTCTAACTAAAAGAATCTTTTGGGAATTTGGTGGAATAACACATTTACTTTTTGTATATAAATTTACAGGGTTTTCTCTTATACACACATTACAAGTATCAACCTTCTCATTTTCACTACCCAAAAATTTTGTAGTCACAATTTTATTTTCTAAACAATGGTTATCGAAATCAATTTTAAAGTTATGCTCTTTAAGAAAAGATGTGCCTAAAATAGCGAAATAATCTGACGATCCTAAGCATGGGGTGACATAAAAATCTTCATTAAAACATTTATCTTTAATCCAAAATCTAATTTTCACCATTTTGTTGATTTTAACCAAACCACCCGTAAAATTTTGAACGTTTAAATAACATTTTTCAACTTTTAACTTACAGTTTAATTTAGGTAAAATTTCCTCTGAAATTAAATTAAGGGATGAACCACTATCAATTAAGGTTGAAATTTCAACTTTATTTACACTAACATTAACTTTCGGTAAAGATACCCATCTATGATCTGCAAAATTTACATTTAAAGTCGGTACTAAAGGGGTCTCCAAGGGAGAAACGTGTACTACCGTTTTCCCACCCTTTGTTAGTTTAAATTTACGCGACACCTGTCTGTGGTGTGGCCAAATCTGCCACATCGTTGGCACATGATAACAACGCAGTTTCTTGCCAAATGACCTTGCCTGCCGCAACGGAAGCAGTTTCCTTTATTATTTTGATTATTGTCGCGGAGCGAAGTTTGTGCCCTTCTATTATACTGCTGTTCCCTACTGGTACCTGAAAAATTATTTTGACGGTTAGGCCTAATTTCATTTTGGTGACATTGATTCTCCCGCTCTTCCAATTTTAGAGTTAATCTCTCAACCATCGATCTAAGCTCCTTAACTTCGTCTGATGGTGTTGACCTTATAGCGCTAACTACATCCACGGGTCTTGCAACGGCAATAGTGTCTACGTAATTTATGGCATTTCTTTTAAATTCATTATAATTATCCGCACCTGACGCTATAATCCCTCTCAAAATTTCACCTTTTACTCCCTGTTTAGCAGTTGACAGCAAAAGCTCCAATCTATAATTCTCAAAATCTCGCGCGTCACCCGGGACACAACTAAAAGATAATCCCTCAATTCGTGAGAAGAACTGTCTGACTGACTCTGTGGGAAGCTGATATGATGATGTTAACCTAGAAATTGATGTCGCAATCGACGTCGCATTGTTAAATCTATTTCTTAATTCAACCACCACTTCGTCAAAATTATTATTTCGTCGGATGTCTCTTTGAGAATTAAAAAACTCAAGCGCTTCCCCTGTCAACTTAAGTTTAAGGACTAAAATTTTATCTCTATCCTCCCAACCGCAGTAATCAGCAATTTCATTAAGTTTCTCTAAAAAAATTTCAATAGGTGAATTTCCACTAAAACTTGGGATAACTGGCAAGAAATCCGCTAAATTGTTCGTGACAATCATTTGAGGACGCAATTCGTCAGCCATAACTGAATTAAGTTTGCAATAAGCAAAAAAAAATTAATTTATCTTAAATTTAAATAGTATTAACAGCTAAAAATTCTCAAAAATAATTGTAACTCAAAATTTTCGACAATAATAGTCTATACACCTTAACATCCTCCAAAATATCATGAAAATACATAAGAAATTTGCAGTGAATAAGGAAAAAATTTCATGAGATAAGTATCTCCTCAATTTGTGAAAATAAACATTCTTAAACATTAACGAAGGAAAACATTCAATTTTGAAAATCAACAATTCCAAAATTCTAAGTCCCTAATTTTTTATAATTAAAAGCAAATTTTACAAAAAGTCTAAATAAATTTCTTTAGTGAATCATAAAATTGAATTACTATTTAAAATCATTACTAAAAATATAAATAACTTAAATAGATGCTAAAAGATTTCGTTCTTGACAATAACACGCATTTTGCTCGCCATTTTCAACAATTCTTATCATTTTCAAAATTTTTACCAGAACACAGAATAAATACAATCAATATAAAACAATGTGGTAAGCAGTTGGAAAAATTTGGGTCTATGGCCTTACAATTAACAAAGCTATCGAACCATGTGCATGGAAATTAACGAACACGTGGCATCAATCCACCGCAAAAATCAAAAATAAAATTTAAGTTCCTTAGCAAGGACATTAGAAAATTTCATCAATTACTTAAATTAATAAAATAATTACTTCTCAAAGAATTTAAACCGCAAATACAAAAAAAATTTTACTGACCAGAACTTTCCTAACATATTAAATTTAATGCGTGGGCCGCTGGTCACGGCACCATTTTATGTTGTATCGGTTTAAATGAAAAAAAGAATTTAACGAAAAGGCCGCACTAAAATAATTGATCGTATAGTGTTGTACTAATAATGATACAACATAAAGGAATGCAATTCAAACGTGATTACAACTAATGAGAAAAGTTAAGCTGAAAAATAAGAGTATTTAGTTAAAAATAAAACAAAATCCGTTTAAGAAATAAATCATTAAGTTTATTCATTTTAGAAAAACAAAATCATCTTGATTATAAAACATTTAAATGAACTTCACAATTGCACATGGCTTTAATAGCAGTGTTTTAGAATACATGATTGGCACTAACTTTAGCTTAATATTAACAATTAAATTTTAGTTTCATTTATAGATTAAAATTAATTTAGCTGCAGCTAAAAAGAAAAATAAAAGAAAAATATAAACTTATCGGGACAGCATGCTTAATATCGGGTAGTCGCTAGCGACCACACCTCCAAGGATCGACGTCTCCAGTAGATGCTAGAAAAGGGCAGAGTGAGAGAAAAAATGGTTTTTCTGCCTTAGTTTGCAGGCGGTGGCGCTGACAGCGGTCCTCTCCAATTGGTCCAGACAACAGGACTCAACCATCATCCTGGAGGGGTGAGCATTTGGTGTCGCCCTCTATTGATGATGAACCGAACTACTTAAGCTTGTATTATAATTACCTTGGTTATTTAAAAGTGCCAATAAATGTTAATAAATATAAAGTGCCAATAAAAGTTAATAATTAAGCATACAAAATATAAACTGGCCATATTACAAAAGTCTAACACCCATCCTAACATTCCATCCGGGCAAGGAAGAAAAAAAAATCGAAGATTTTTTTTTTTTTTTTAAAGAAACAAGCAACCAATTGCTTGACAAAATCCATTTACCATTTAATTTTTTGAAAAACTAAAATTCCAGACGGAAAGTAAGGGAACAAAACTTTGGTTGCAATAGAGTTTAGTAGGTTGAACACTCTCATAACAAAATTTCTTACCAAACTGCCTTTCAGCCACACTACAATTTTCTTCGGTTTCCAAAACCACATAGCCAACTGTTCCACAAACTAGTTTTTCCTAAACTGATGCTGTTTTTCAACTGTCAACCAACGGTAATGGCTTTAAAGTATGTGTTACACTGTAATGGTTATAGGTGTATGTGCCAGGTTGATGCGATTCATAAGGTTTGACTCGCAGGAACCAACCGCTGAGACTGGAATAATGGCAACTGGTCTGCTCATGCCTGTTGTGGTGATGGTCTCCACGTCTTTAACAACCTCAGAGACGGCAGAGGGCCCTTTCTGCCTGGCTACTGAAGAAGTTATTGGCTAGGATGTTACTGGCAGAAATGAAAGCAGGCTGTCCAAGCTTGGTAGGATCAGACTTACAACTCTGAACTTTTGTTGACATTCGGCAGCAATAAACCGGACTGACCACACACACCCTCACCGCACAGTTTCACAAGGTACTAAAACACTTGAAAGTTTTTCAACTTGAAAGTTCATATACACTAATCTCATCCTTCAAAAGTTTATAACAAGGAACACACATTTTGGCTGAACACTATACTTGTCACAATTCTCACTATACTTGGCAACACATTTAGAACACATTTCAAAAAAATTTAAAATTTTTCACTCAACCCAAAACTCCATCACAACCAAACACAGAAAAAAATGATAATACAGTACAGTTTGTAAACAAGGGAACAACCGCAACTGCTACCCCAACAATCAAACATTTGTACCAACAAAACATTTGTACTAATAACAAAAACATTTCGATTCAAGGAAAAACATTAAAAGGTTGTTTCTATATATAAACAAAAAAAATTTTTTTAGAACTTAATTTAATTTAGATTTTCCTTTAACATATATTATCAAATTTTCCTTTAAATTAAATAATTGAAATTATTAAAAACTTTATCTTCTAGGTCTTAGATTGTATCTTTGCTGTTGCTGCGGTCGAGGTGTTATTAAAAAATACCTTCTTTGTTTACGTGGAAATTGATTAGATTTTGGCAGTACATCGTCCCTCCCCAGGGAACTACCCGGAAGATTCAAATTTCCATCTAAAACGGAATAATTCTGAATATCATCGTGACGTTTTTCCACCCGTTTAACTCTATCTATATGGACTCTTTTAATGACTTTGTTATTACTTTTTAATTGAATTTCCACATTAACAGGGGATAAAATCTTTGTAATCACAAAAGGACCTTTATTTGGTTTCGATAATTTCTTAGATAAACCTGGCTTGTTTGTGGGCTCATGTAAAAATACTAAATCATTTACTTTTAATTCCTTATTTTTAGCAACTTGATTTCTATATCTTTCCTGATTTTGTGCTGCAGTTACTAAACTTTCACTTACAATTTTAAAAGAGTCTTTTAATCTTCGTGTTAAATCATGGGCATAGTCTTTGTACTCGGCATAAGAATGTCTAGGTTCTTCAGTTAAAATCTGGTGTGGCAATGTTATCTCACGACCATACAATAACCGAGATGGTGAAAAACCTGTTGTTACACGGTTAGCTGATCTATGAGCCATTAGGGCAAATTCTAAATGTCTATCCCAATCAGTCTGGGTTTCATTAACCAAATGACTCAGGGCATTTATAAGTGTACCATTTAACCTTTCAACAACACCATCACTTTGAGGATGATAGGGGCTTGTGGAATGCTTTTTAATTCCCAATTTAGAATAAACTGTTGAAATTGACTGTGATAAAAAATTTGTTCCTCTATCTGAAATTAAATGATTCGGTACACCATGGCGACTGATAAAAAGCTCTAAAATTCTAGAAACCGTATCACTTTTAATATCTGCAGTAGCATAAGCTTCTGGCCAACGTGTGAAGTAATCTGACATTACCAGGATATATCTATTTCCAGAATAAGTTAAGGGTAATGGACCAACCGCATCAATAGCTACATATTCAATAGGTTTTGAGGCAATAGGCATTCGCTGTAATGGGGCTAATTTTGCTGGTAAATGAGCTCTTCGCTCGTTACAAGAATTACAAGATTTAATAAAGTTTAAAATATTACAATACATACCTTTCCAAAAATAATTTAATTTAATACGCCTTAAAGTTTTACTAAATCCTTGGTGAGCCGTTGTAGGTGAGTCATGACATAAAGTTAAAATTTCGGGTACAACAGTTTTTGGAATAACTAACCTATCTTTCATTTTACTATCAGAATCGTCAAATTTAGGTTTACAATACAGAATATCCTCCTTTAAAAAGAATTTCAATTTATGTTCAGACATATCAGCTTTTGAATTAAGGTTTGTCACAATTTTAACACAAAAAGGGTCAGACTTTTGTTCTATTTTAACTTTTTCTAACAAAATTGGTTTAATGGAGGTAATGTTTACATTATTAACTTGCTCAACTCCTCTGCTTAAATAATCTGCAGTTATGTTTAATTTTCCTGGCTTGTGTATTATATGATGGTCATATTGCTGCAAGGTCATCACCCATCGAGCTATCCTAGAGGTTGGATCTTTTAATTTTAAAGTTTGAGAAAGACTAGCCTGGTCACAATAGATTGTAAATTTACGACCTAACAGATATTGTTTAAAATAACAAACACCATACACTACTCCTAATAGTTCTTTTTCTACAGTTGAATAATTAACTTCAGCTCCCTTTAATTTTCTACTGGCATAAGCAATTGGATGCAAAAATTTATCTTGGTCATATTGACATAACACAGCACCTAATGCATATTTAGATGCATCAGTACTCAAAACAAACTCATTTTGAAAATTTGGAAGTATTAAACAAGGAAACGTTTTAAGACAATCTTTAAGTTCATTAAATGAATTCAATGCATATTGATCAAATTTAAAATTAGCTTTTTCTTTAGTTAATTGTGTAAGTGGGAGAGCTTTCTCTGCAAAATTTGGAATAAATCTCCTATAAAATCCCACTACACCGAGAAAAGATTTAACCTCAGACTTAGTTTTAGGAATTTTAAAATTGTTTATTGCAGAAATATTTGAATCATCGGGAAAAACTTTTCCATTATTTACTTTAAATCCTAAATATTTGATAGTAGTCATAAGAAATTTACACTTTGATGGTTTTAACTTTAAATTATGCATTCTAAGTCTCTCAAATACTAGCTTTAGTTTATGTAAATGTTCCTCAACATTATCCCTGGATGCAATAATAATATCGTCTAAATAAACACCTATCTGATAAGGATTAAGTCCTGACAAAACAATTTGCATTAATCTTTGAAACGAATTAGGGGAGTTTTTAAGTCCAAATGGTACTCGACACCATTCATAAAGACCGCTTTCTGTGGCAAAAGCTGTTTTATACGTATCTTTAGGATGAATTTTCATTTGGTTAAAACCACTACAGAGATGAATGGTCGAAAAAAGGAAAGAACCTGATAAATTATCAACTAATTCAGTTATGTTTGGAATAGGGAATGAATCTGGAAGAGTTTTTAAGTTTAATTTACGAAAATCGGTACACAGCCTATAACTACCATCTTTCTTTTTAACTAAAATTACAGGAGCGGCATACGGTGATTTACTTTCTTTAATTATACCATTCTCTAATAAATCTTCAATTTGATTATTTAATTCAGTTTTTAAATGATGAGGAGCTTTATAATGTCTTTGCCTAACAGGCACTTGATCAGTTAACTCAACCCTATGTAAAAGAGTATCGCAACCCGTTAAATCCCTAAGACCAAAAGCAAAAATATCTTTGTATTCACCCAAAAAATTTTTAAGTTTGATTTTATTCTCCTCATTAAGGTGGTCATATGAAATTTCATTTTTATCAAAATCCTCTAAAGATTGTTCAATACTATTACATTTTAGAACTGGTACTTTTTCTAAACATTCTAAATAAGCAAGTTTTGAATTTTTGTTTAAATGGTATGGTTCATTATTAATATTCATTACAGTTATTGGATATGAATTTTCCTGACACTTATTGTTTACAGTCCTATTTATTAAAAGACCTTTTGAAAAAAAATTTTGGTGAGGCTGAATCAAAATTCCTTCAGAATGATTTTTCACTTCCCTACATGTTCTAACTAAAAGAATCTTTTGGGAATTTGGTGGAATAACACATTTACTTTTTGTATATAAATTTACAGGGTTTTCTCTTATACACACATTACAAGTATCAACCTTCTCATTTTCACTACCCAAAAATTTTGTAGTCACAATTTTATTTTCTAAACAATGGTTATCGAAATCAATTTTAAAGTTATGCTCTTTAAGAAAAGATGTGCCTAAAATAGCGAAATAATCTGACGATCCTAAGCATGGGGTGACATAAAAATCTTCATTAAAACATTTATCTTTAATCCAAAATCTAATTTTCACCATTTTGTTGATTTTAACCAAACCACCCGTAAAATTTTGAACGTTTAAATAACATTTTTCAACTTTTAACTTACAGTTTAATTTAGGTAAAATTTCCTCTGAAATTAAATTAAGGGATGAACCACTATCAATTAAGGTTGAAATTTCAACTTTATTTACACTAACATTAACTTTCGGTAAAGATACCCATCTATGATCTGCAAAATTTACATTTAAAGTCGGTACTAAAGGGGTCTCCAAGGGAGAAACGTGTACTACCGTTTTCCCACCCTTTGTTAGTTTAAATTTACGCGACACCTGTCTGTGGTGTGGCCAAATCTGCCACATCGTTGGCACATGATAACAACGCAGTTTCTTGCCAAATGACCTTGCCTGCCGCAACGGAAGCAGTTTCCTTTATTATTTTGATTATTGTCGCGGAGCGAAGTTTGTGCCCTTCTATTATACTGCTGTTCCCTACTGGTACCTGAAAAATTATTTTGACGGTTAGGCCTAATTTCATTTTGGTGACATTGATTCTCCCGCTCTTCCAATTTTAGAGTTAATCTCTCAACCATCGATCTAAGCTCCTTAACTTCGTCTGATGGTGTTGACCTTATAGCGCTAACTACATCCACGGGTCTTGCAACGGCAATAGTGTCTACGTAATTTATGGCATTTCTTTTAAATTCATTATAATTATCCGCACCTGACGCTATAATCCCTCTCAAAATTTCACCTTTTACTCCCTGTTTAGCAGTTGACAGCAAAAGCTCCAATCTATAATTCTCAAAATCTCGCGCGTCACCCGGGACACAACTAAAAGATAATCCCTCAATTCGTGAGAAGAACTGTCTGACTGACTCTGTGGGAAGCTGATATGATGATGTTAACCTAGAAATTGATGTCGCAATCGACGTCGCATTGTTAAATCTATTTCTTAATTCAACCACCACTTCGTCAAAATTATTATTTCGTCGGATGTCTCTTTGAGAATTAAAAAACTCAAGCGCTTCCCCTGTCAACTTAAGTTTAAGGACTAAAATTTTATCTCTATCCTCCCAACCGCAGTAATCAGCAATTTCATTAAGTTTCTCTAAAAAAATTTCAATAGGTGAATTTCCACTAAAACTTGGGATAACTGGCAAGAAATCCGCTAAATTGTTCGTGACAATCATTTGAGGACGCAATTCGTCAGCCATAACTGAATTAAGTTTGCAATAAGCAAAAAAAAATTAATTTATCTTAAATTTAAATAGTATTAACAGCTAAAAATTCTCAAAAATAATTGTAACTCAAAATTTTCGACAATAATAGTCTATACACCTTAACATCCTCCAAAATATCATGAAAATACATAAGAAATTTGCAGTGAATAAGGAAAAAATTTCATGAGATAAGTATCTCCTCAATTTGTGAAAATAAACATTCTTAAACATTAACGAAGGAAAACATTCAATTTTGAAAATCAACAATTCCAAAATTCTAAGTCCCTAATTTTTTATAATTAAAAGCAAATTTTACAAAAAGTCTAAATAAATTTCTTTAGTGAATCATAAAATTGAATTACTATTTAAAATCATTACTAAAAATATAAATAACTTAAATAGATGCTAAAAGATTTCGTTCTTGACAATAACACGCATTTTGCTCGCCATTTTCAACAATTCTTATCATTTTCAAAATTTTTACCAGAACACAGAATAAATACAATCAATATAAAACAATGTGGTAAGCAGTTGGAAAAATTTGGGTCTATGGCCTTACAATTAACAAAGCTATCGAACCATGTGCATGGAAATTAACGAACACGTGGCATCAATCCACCGCAAAAATCAAAAATAAAATTTAAGTTCCTTAGCAAGGACATTAGAAAATTTCATCAATTACTTAAATTAATAAAATAATTACTTCTCAAAGAATTTAAACCGCAAATACAAAAAAAATTTTACTGACCAGAACTTTCCTAACATATTAAATTTAATGCGTGGGCCGCTGGTCACGGCACCATTTTATGTTGTATCGGTTTAAATGAAAAAAAGAATTTAACGAAAAGGCCGCACTAAAATAATTGATCGTATAGTGTTGTACTAATAATGATACAACATAAAGGAATGCAATTCAAACGTGATTACAACTAATGAGAAAAGTTAAGCTGAAAAATAAGAGTATTTAGTTAAAAATAAAACAAAATCCGTTTAAGAAATAAATCATTAAGTTTATTCATTTTAGAAAAACAAAATCATCTTGATTATAAAACATTTAAATGAACTTCACAATTGCACATGGCTTTAATAGCAGTGTTTTAGAATACATGATTGGCACTAACTTTAGCTTAATATTAACAATTAAATTTTAGTTTCATTTATAGATTAAAATTAATTTAGCTGCAGCTAAAAAGAAAAATAAAAGAAAAATATAAACTTATCGGGACAGCATGCTTAATATCGGGTAGTCGCTAGCGACCACACCTCCAAGGATCGACGTCTCCAGTAGATGCTAGAAAAGGGCAGAGTGAGAGAAAAAATGGTTTTTCTGCCTTAGTTTGCAGGCGGTGGCGCTGACAGCGGTCCTCTCCAATTGGTCCAGACAACAGGACTCAACCATCATCCTGGAGGGGTGAGCATTTGGTGTCGCCCTCTATTGATGATGAACCGAACTACTTAAGCTTGTATTATAATTACCTTGGTTATTTAAAAGTGCCAATAAATGTTAATAAATATAAAGTGTCAATAAAAGTTAATAATTAAGCATACAAAATATAAACTGGCCATATTACAAAAGTCTAACACCCATCCTAACAAGTAGTTGCATTTCTGTAGTCTGCTAAGTAGCTCACGTGTTATTGTTGTGCTAAAATTTTAACAATTCCAACTAGTTATCGAATGTTAAAATTTTTTATTCCATCGTACTCACTGTATATGTTTCTATATACCCTATTACACTCAAATTTTTATGTCTTACAGTTTTTTCGCAGCAAAACAAAATGTAAAAGTTAAACACCTAAAACAGCTGTAGCGACTCAAATGATCTTTTTACATAAAGAGATTTATCGTTAAATTCAAGCCCAGGTCGTCGGGCTACCGAAGCCATCCCCTCTGCAGAGGATCAAAATTGTCTTCCAATCATCCTCATGGATGTTTCCCAGACTGTCGCAAATAACCCATTGTGTAGTGCGGCCTTAAATAAACTACAACTACATTAAAATTAAGCCCATATAGTAATGGCAAACATTAGGTCTACAAAATCTCGAAGGTATTATTATAGACTGAATGAGTTTGTGGCCTAATCAACATACTAGGTTCAAGTACCGTATCCGATCATACTAGGTTCAAGTACCGTATCCGATCATACTAGGTTCAAGTACCATATCCGATCATACCAGGTTCAAGTACCGTATCCGATCACACTAGGTTTAAGTACCGTATAATACTAGCATAAAATATCGAAGTTCCTGAGTACCTGTAAGCTTCTACACCAAAGTTAAAACGAACTGAGCTGAATTCAAATCAATGACTATTTCAAGCGTTTGCTTTTTTTCGTTTTTCCCTTAGAGTAGGAATAGGGGTAGAGAGCGCAAGCCCATTCAACTGCCACTCGCAAAGCCGCTCCAAAGTAAATCAGCTGACTTTACCCAATCTCGCCAAACCAGTTTTCATAAGTGGAAAGCAATCGCTACTTTGGCGCAAGATAATCGATCACCTCAAGTGGTTTCCAATTTGGATTTGTTCCTTTGGAATCTGAAGATGATGATATTTTCGGGAGAGCTTAACCGGCGATTGATTGTCTCAGTTTATTTGCCGTATGATTGTTAATTCATAAAGTTGCGCAAAATATTTATTATAGAAAAATTGTACTTTTTAAAAATTTATAATGATATAATGCATTGATACACATACACACTTTAACAATTCCTTAGGCTCTAAGAAGAAAGAATTCAATTTAATCTTAAAAAGTAATTGTAAATTTCCTCAAAATATAAATTGTCAACCGAATATTTTTATTATCTTATCATCGTAATGTTTAAAAAAGTATGCGATGTACGATTGTCAACTTAATGAAGTTGCCCAATGTAAATGAATTCAATAAATTATATTTTTTAAAAATCGATTATCATAAAAATA